>NW_021318568.1:264002-296811 GCF_001605985.2 Dendrobium catenatum | reverse complement strand
CATTTCAATTCAGAAGAAATCCGGGCAAATCAGAAATCAGACAAAAATCGGGCAGCACAACGGCAGTAGACGGAATTTACACAAAATTTCCTGCAAATAAAATTTCACCAAATTCGCACAGAATATAGATAATCACATTCCAGAACATTTATTCTACTGCACAGACAATTTACAATTTCACAGAAAAATGTAGTCTACGAAAAACTCCTCCGAATCAGAAATACCCGGACAAAAATCTTCGAAAAATAACCAAAATGTGCACACTCGGCACGTCAACAATATACAGAAAGTTACGCGGTAAAAACTGAACCAATCAAAAGATACGGATGAAAAACAGTAACGGAAACGAAATCCGGACAGAAAATACCGCCAAACTCGACGGTTCTGAAAATTGAGAAAGGCGGAATGTGCCTTACCTTGCGTACAGCAATATCCTGAACAGTCTCTTCGGACGAAAACGGCTCCGCGTCGTCCGAAAATCAACTTTTCTCCAAAAGTCCACGACTTTCTCTCTCCTCAGATATTTTAATTTTTATTTTTTGATTTTTCTCTCTCATCAAAACGACTGAAATCAGCTTTATAATACACAGATCGGCCCGGCCGATCGCCAAATCGTCCCAGGACGATCAGACCATTTTGGATCGTCCTGGACGGTTCCCAGAACTATTCGTAGGCCGATATTTTCTACAGTGCCAATCGTCCTGGACGATGTCCAAATCGGCCTGGACGATATGTACAGAAAATCACCTGGAGCAAAACTGGGCACATTCTTGAGCAAAATTACAACTGATCGTCCCAGGACGATCCAGATCGTCCTGGACGATCTTGGAGCAGATTTTTTTGATATTACAGAGAAACAGCTGTTTTTTGGATTTTTTTTCAAATTCGCAATTTTTCTGCGACCTTCATTGCCGGCGATTGGCAATGACAGTGGATGGCCGCCGACCTCCAGTCGGTGCGCTAAACAATTCTGGAGGCTCAGAAGGTCAAATGGGAAACGAAGAAGACCGACGACGGACTTTTCCACGTTATGAAATAGATCATGGACATCACAAATCGACAGCAAAACCACTGGTTATCAGAGACGTTACTAACGCTCCTGTGAAGAAGGTTGTTGATTTTGTGGAAGGTAAGGGTAAAAGTGTCTTAGTTAATTCTGATTGCATTACCCCAAGGATTGAGAAGTCTCGTTCAAGTTTGAAACTGAATGATGTAGAAGCTTCTTCATCAGAATGGAAAATTTTTGTTAATAAATTTGGATGTTCAAATGCAATATCTGACCTGTGGCCAACGATAAATGCGAATCTCTCGAATGAAATTAATAAGAATTCTCATTCTGTGGATAAGCTATCTTCGGTTCCTTGTTCAGACTTACCAATTAAACTTGTTTTGCAATCTGGAATTGATGGGAATTCTTCAAAGATCAATACAACTAAGAATGCGGAGATTTGTTCTAAAGTAACTTCTGGTAATGCTTGGATGAAGACCCAACACATCAAGGTTAATTATCATATGGATTCTACCCCCGTTACTAAAGACGGGATTGCTGTTATTATGAACTCTGATTCAAAAATTGCTAATTCTCAGATCCTGAGAAATTCTCTGGTTATCAAAGTTTTGGGTAGTAATATCCCTTTCCCAGTTTGTAGTAGAGAACTTTGGAAGCAATGGTCTAGATTTGGAAATTTTCACCTTACAACCTTGGGTCATGACTGGATTCTCTGTTCCTTTACAAAGCCGGAAGCAGTTGAAGAAATCCTAGAAAGAGGACCTTGGTTTATAGGAGGCAATATCATTGGGTTGGATAGATGGTCCCACAATTTTTCACCTGAATCCCTCAAAGGACTTACAGCTCCTATTTGGATTCGTATGCCATGCCTTCCATTGCACTGCTGGGATGAGCAAAACATTTGTAGAATTGCTTCCAAGATTGTTACTCCAATTTATCTTGACGAAAATTCTTTTAAATGGGGAAAAAGGGAATATGCCCGGGTTTGTGTTCGTTTAAACCTGAACAAGAAAGTTGCTAAAGGAGTTTGGATAGAAGGAATGCATGGTAGATCCTTCCAAAAAGTAGTATATGAGAAGAGTTCTTCTCTATGCTATCATTGTAGCAAATTGGGTCATTTAAAGAACCAATGTTTTTTAATCAATAATTTTTCTTCAAAAACTACTGCTCCAAATTCTAATGTTACTGAGAATAATATGAATCAAGAAGAAGACAAAGCCAAAGACCAAGATGAACTAGGACTTTGGATACAGGTCAAGTTCAGAAAAAACAGGGCTGTGGGACAATCAACTATTAAGCAGAGAACTGTTTCTCAAATCTACCTTACAGTACAAGCAAATCTAAACATAGAAGAAGGAGAGATTATTGAACAAACTGTTGTTCAAGTATCAGAATCTAAAGCCATCTATTCCATGGGGGAGAACAAAAATACTGAAGTAATGTTGAAAAATAGTTTCAGCATTTTGGAAGAGGAAGTGCATAATTCTTGTTTTGAAGGCTCAAAGGGAAATGGATATTCTACAGAGTTGATTAAAACAAATTCCGATAAAGAAGTTTTGAAGGATTTGGTTGATTCCATTTCTGTTATGACAACATAAGAGATTGAAATAAATAAATACTGCAAGGGGAAAGAAGATTATGCCAAAAACAACATTGAGGTTGAATTCTTGGAGAAGGCTGTTTCTCCTACAAAAGACATCAATGGGAAGGGTTGCTTGCAAACTCTTATAAATCCTGAGGGATTACCTACGAACTCAAGTATACCCTATCATAAATCTGACTTCAAACTTCCGGAACTGAAATCTTTGGGAAAGGATAATATTATTTCTCATGGTAGAAAAGGAGGTGGATTTGTTAAAGGTAGGAAAGGGAGTAATCCCTATTCTTATCAATCATGACTTCCTTAATTTTTTGGAATTGTAGGGGGGCTAGAAAAAAGGAAGCCTCCCACTACTTGAAGGAATGTATTAAAGATAATGATTTGATCTTTGTTGGGTTATCTGAAACAAAGATATCCTCCTTTGATAGAAAGGATTGTGATAAGTTCATAGGGAAGCTTTGGGATTTTTTTTTTATTTCATGTAGAAGGGCTATCAGGTGGACTTATGGTTTGTTGGAGGAAGGATATTGCTTCTTTTTCTATCTTGGTGACATCTTCTCAAGCCATTGTAGGTGAATTAAACATATCTAATAAAGGGATCTGGCTTATAGCATAAATATATGGAAGTAATGATTTATACAAAAGGAAGAGCTTATAGAACACTCTTGAAGGCATTTCCAATTCTGATTTACCCATAATCATAGGAGGTGACTTCAACTACCTTTTATCCCAAAAGGACAAGCAAGGAGGAAAAAAATTTCAAATTCACTCAAGGTGTTCAAGATTTTAGTAATTTTATAAGTTCATGTGATCTTCATGAATTGAAATTCATTGGACCAAGGTACACTTGGTGTAACAACAAGACAGGGGGAGCTAGAATTATGGAAATATTGGATAAATGTTTGTTGAATTCGGTTGCTTTGCAAACAATTCAAAATCCTATTATTAAACATATTCCAAGGGTAGCTTCTGATCACTGCCCCATTTTAGTCAATCTGCTTAATCCAGCTACTCGGAAAAACAGGTTTATTAGATATGAAGATGTGTGGTCTTCTTATGCTGCTTCAACGGGTATTGTCAAAAACTCATGGAGAAAGAGTATGATAGGTGATCCAGCTATCTCTTTGAATAAGAAATTTAAAAGAGTTTTAAAAGCTCTTTATTACTGGAGTAAAAACAAACATCAGGACTTGATGTTGCTGAAAGAAAAACTGAAGAAGGAAATTTTGGAAATGCAGTTTGAAAAAGCAGAATCATGTGGCTTGCTCGAAGATATGTTACAGTTGCTGAAATCTAAAGTTCATAAATTAAATATTACCTTATCACTGCTGAACATGTGGTGGAGACAAAGAGCAAAAACGAAATGGTTGGTGGATGGTGATTCAAACACTAGGTTTTTCCACACTTATGCGTCAGGTAGACAGAATACTAACTGGATTCATCATATTAAATGTGAAGATGGGAGAATAATTGCTGATCAAAACGAAATTGAAAACATCTTTTTCAGTTTTTTCAAAAACAAATGGGAGGAGAAGGTTTGCTGTCTATCTGGTTTGCCAAAGCCTTTTAATGTGCTTAATGAATTAGACAGACAATTTCTTTTAAATGATTTCAAGGAAGAAGAGCTAGAAGATGTGGTTAAACATCTTGAATCCAATATTTCTCCAGGTATTGATGGGATCTCTTATTCCTTCATCAAAACTTTTTGGTTTATCATTAAAAATGATGTTTGGAAGGCTATTCACTCATTTTTTGATCTAGGAATTATGAGTCCTAGTTGGAAGGAGAACTTGATAGTTCTAATTCCAAAAATAGAGAACCCAATTTTACCTTCTAATTTTAGACCTATAAGTCTATGTTTATCTATCTATAAGTTGGTAGCCAAGATGTTATTAAACAAAATGTTAGTTCTTATTCCAAAACTTATTTATGAAGATCAAGCTGCTTTTATTAAAGGCTGATCTAGTTCTGAACATATTTTGTTAGCCCAGGAAGTTTGTAACAAGTTTAGTTTCTCAAAATCTAAAAAAGGGCTTATGGCTATTAAAATCGACATGGAACAAGCTTATGACAGTATGGGTTGGTCAACTCTTACTTAGGTCTTGAAGAATTTGAGTTTTCCAGATAAGTTTGCTAACTTCCTTATTCAATGTGTTTTTGATACAAAATTTTCTATTATCATTAATGGTAATAATTTGGATTGGATCAAAGCTAAAAGGGGGTTTAGGCTAGGCTGCCCACTCTCTCCCTTTCTTTTCATATTATGCTCCCAACTTCTTTCTAATGTGGTTATGCATAATAGAAAGGAATTGGGTATAAAAATAGCTCCTAGTGTTGAGAAAATTTCACATCTATTATATGCTGATGACATAGTTTTATTCTTGGAAGCTAATGGGAGTAGTGTTAAGAAAGCTAAAGAAATTTTGGAACATTACTGTAATTGGACCGGGCAAAGAATCAATATTCATAAATCTTCCATTCTTTTTGGAAAGTCGGTTAATAGAAGGAGGAGGATGAGATTGGCTAAAATCTTGAAATTCAAAGTGGTTCAAGACTTAAATATCTTGGGATCAATATTGTATTGAGAAGGACTTCTAGAATGGATTTCTATCATCTACTGGACAAAGCTAATAACTATATGAATGTTTGGGGTAACAAATACATTTCATTAGCTGGGAAGATTCTTCTTGTCAAATCTATATTTTCTTCCTTCACCATCTATCACATTACTCACTCTTCAGTTCCTTTGGGTATGCTCAAGGAACTAGATAGAATGTGTAGGGATTTTTTGTGGAACAAACATTATGGTAATAAAGGACTGCATTATGTTTCATGGGATGTACTTTGCAGGCCACTTAGTATGGGAGGGCAAGGTATCCACTCTATGGTTTCTAAAGTTGGTCCACTTCGAGCAAAGTTTGCATGGAAACTCATTTTCGGTTCATCTTCTACTCTCAACAGAGTCTTGGTTGCTAAGTATGGTAATCAACCTTGGACCATTCAGCTAAAATATCAAAGTTCTCTTATGATTAAAATTATTGTTAATGGATTTCAAGCTCTTAAAAATATATTAAGGTGGAAGGTGTCTAAGGGAAACAATATCAATATCTTACAAGATGTTTGGATTTTTGACAAATCAATTTCAAAATGGCCTACCTATGTAGCAGATATGGGATGCTGATAAATTGAAGCTCTTCTTTGGACCAGATTTGATTGAAATCATTAACAAGGTCCATATTCTTCCTTATTTAAATAAGGATCAGTTATAACTCAAATTCAAGTTCTCAGGTAAATCAATTTCAGCTTTAATTTCCATAAAATCTGTAACTTATGGAAGTGAAGATCCAACATGGAAATGGAGGAAAAATTTGAAGCGTAAACCCCGAGTAAGTCTTTTTTGGTGGAGACTTGCCATCAATGCTTTACCATCAAATGTTTTTTTGAAACACAGAAATCTGTCAAGGATTGAAGACTGGCCGAGAGGTTGCAAATCTGTGGAAAATGAATTCCATATTGCGGTCAATTGTCAAAAGTTGATACAGATTTTCAATGTTATTAGAAGCTGGGGATTCTCTGTTCCTGTATTTAAATCCATTGAAGATTGTTTTAGAGCTTTAAATTTAATGGCCATTAATGATCCTTTAATTGGTAAAATTTACTGTTCTGTGGTTTTTTTAAATTGGATCAATAAGAACAATGTGACTCATGGAGGAAAGGAAGATAGCACCTCTTTCATAGCAGCCAATGCTATCAGCATGGCTGAAGCATCTTTCAAGAAAAATTCGGAATACTAGGAAACTAACCAGCTCTCACAGCTGACATTTCATCGGTTTCCTCCTCCAACCGAATGGATTAAATTGAATATAGATGCCTCTGTTAAAAGCAATTACAATGCTGGTATTAGCGGTGCCTTCCGAGATCATAGAGGGAGGCTACTATGTGCATTCGGTATTAAGTGTAAGCACTGGGATCCAGCTCAAATGGAGATGTAAGCTATCATATCTATAAAATCTTTTATTCTTCAAGGGAGATATGATTACAAAGGAATCATCATAGAATGTGACAATAAAAATATTATAGATTTTTTCAATAAAATCTTTAATATGAAACCAGGTTATGAGGAAGACTTAGGCAATTTGGATTGCCCTTTGTCGAGTGGCTGAGGGCAGCCGGCAATGGTTGGAAAACAAGAGTATTATAGGCCTCCCTACCTCAATTACATTTTCCACCATGACCATCACCAATATCATCACTTTCATCACTAAGCAATGATCAATGTTACATACATGTGACATTTAAGTTTCAATAGATAACACTATTATATATTTATTTTAATAAGTAAAATATTGTGATGCCTGCAGATTTATCATTTTGGATTTACCATTTCTGACCCGATTGGAAAAAGCCACAATAAGATGATTTTGGGAGGAAGAAGATGATTTTTTAGTCACTTCGGGTCTTTTTTAGCTGTCGGCCTAGTCATAAAGGTATTCGGATCGAGATAGGTCACATTACGTCTGTCTCAATTTTCAAAAATACAAAGTTTTTGTCTAATTTTTTTATCAAATTTCTATTTTCATTAGTGAAAATGTGAATAACTTTACACTAATAAAACTCTCACTGCATAACTTTTTATATGTATAGAGATTTGAGATTACGAATATTTTAAGTCTTTTCTGGAAATTTTATAATGGGGATTTTTGAATTTGTGTCATTTTTGTTGAATAAAAAATTATGCGGACTCTGAAAAATAGTGTTGTAGTATGATAAAAGATTTAAAACATTATTTTATAGCTCTATAGTTTGTGGTTTAATTTAAAATAAAATTTGTAAGAAAGTCTTAAACATTTCAAAACTAGATCTTGAGAATAACTTGTCACAGCTCAACATAATGGGTCCTGTCTTGATTGGGTTGTGGTGTGACAAGCTTTTATGGTACCTACCTTCTGGACAACTTTCTGAACTGGGCCGACCGCTAAAAATGACCCGAATTGACTAAAAAATTGTTGTTCTTCCTTTCCAAATCATCTTCTTACAACTTCTTCCAATAAGGTCATAATAGATCAATCAAGATGTTGAACCTACAGGTGTCATAAACATGGAGTAGAGATTGGCTAAGGAAATTAAATTATATATCAAATAAATAAGTATCTAAGTTATAATTTTAAAATATAAAACCTTACAATATTTTATTAATTTTAAATATAATATTCATAAATTATATATGATCATGTACCTACAAAATGAGATTTATTTGATTGAACTAAAATTGAAAGCTAAATTTTGAATTAAAAAGTAAATATGTTTATTAAATAATATTTTATTAATTTCTTAAATTATCCTTTCAAAAAATATGATATGTTCATCAATTTGACTTTAAAATATTTCAGAACATGCTTTAATTAAGTTTAAAGGAGTCGGAAGTTGAAGTTGATAAGTAGAAAATGTAAGGTGCTAAGTGCTCCTTGGGAGTGTTGTAGCACTGCCCTCTTTATTTGGAGGAAGAAATTTTAAGGGGGTTTAGATTGCAGTGGCATTTAGAAGGGAGCATTGAGGTGCTGGGAAGAGTAGCACCGCACGCTAAACTAACAATAAAGTTTTTTATATAAAAAATATCTAAATCTATTTTCCATTATTTCTCAGCTCGCATAGCTGCTGGAGAAGGAAGAGGAGGAGAAGAGGTAAAAGAAAGAAGAGAGGGGATTTTAGAGGGCGCAAAGTTATATTTGTCTGACAGGCCAGTTAAGAAAAATACCAAACTCAAGTATGCTCCCAATACCCTTTATGATTTTAACTTTGATGTTTGTATGAAAATTTATGGGATAAAATGTGATTTTAATGAGTTTTATAAAATTTTCACTATGTGATTTTTGATATGTTATGGAATGTTCTATTATGATCATTTTAACTATAAGAATTAAATTTTTTTGGTCAGTTTTATCTATATAAATTATTGATTAATTTATATTCAATATTATATTTTTGGCATTGGCTATAATTCATTAAAAGGCTTAAAAAACTATGTTTTAAAGACTTTTAATTAATGGTTTTTGAAATTGTAAATGTCATGTATGTGAGCAAATTATATATGTATTACCTTCTGAAATATCATATATGTGACAAGTCATATATGTTCATGTTCATATTAAGTGTTGAAATTTTATGCTAAACATACAAGTTATGCATGTGCATATCATGTCATTGCAAAATGTTATGATGTTTAAGATGTTAAAGTGCACTATAAGTAATGTTACAATAGCCCTTTCTATTATGTTTTGGTATGTTTCTATTTTTGGCTCTATATGCCTTGTATAGATGTGAGAGGATCAAGAGAGCTACAAGTGAAAGTGGAGTTATAAGGGGAATAAGGCATGGGTTTGATCCATCAGCGTTGTGCAGCTAGACTGACCAAGGGAGGCATAAATGAAATTGGAGTTATAAGCAATCATCAGGACATGTGCATTTCATAATGTATGTGCATATTCTGCTAAATTAAATAAGTCCAAGTTTAAGTGATATTCATGTTGATAAATACAAATTGATATCCATGTGAAAGTACAAGTGAAAGTACATGTTAATATTTACAATGTTTAAGTTCAAATGATAAATTCATAAATATTATTTCTGATGCATGTTCAAGTTCAAGCTATACATAAGTTATTCATTTGATAACGTTAAACATGATGCATGAGTAACCCAATGTTAATATTTTGTAAATATTAAAGTTATTTTTGTTATATTTATGAAAGTCATTCAAATTCTATATTTGTAAAACTTAAAAAAAAAAAAAAGATATTGATATTGATAAAGATCCAACTATTTTTGTCAGATTTTGGGATAGCCTACTAAGAAAGCACTTGCTCTATATGTTTTATGTTATTTAAAAAAAGGAGAAAATATCCAACTGAGTAGTAGTAGTTTGTTAGGAGCTAATTCAACTTGGAGGTTTTGATAGTCACATTTTCTACATTTTGATGTGTAGAACACTTTTTATTGGATTATTTGTGTGCAATTCTTTTGAAATAAAATATGGATGTATGTTTATTCTATTTATTTAATTTTGAATTATTTAGTTTGACATTGATATGTTCAATATTTATGAAAAGATATCTATATTAAGGTTTAAATTCTTCAGTTAAACTCTGGGCCATGAAAGAATACTAAATGGGTATGATAGTCTGATGATGTTGGTCGAGCAGTGGTATAACAACAATGGTCGGGTGGTGGACCAATGGTGGTAGTCCAGTGGTGATTCGATGGTGGCATTCAAGCAGTGGTTCAAAAGTGTTGATTGGGTGGTGTTTCAATAGTGTTTGTCACATGATAGCTTGATGGCACTAATCAAGTAGTATTTTGAAAATAGCAGTCAGATAGTGGTGTGAAGAAGATGGTCGAATAGTGGTATGGAAATAATGCTTAAGTGGAGCTCTATGATTCTTATAACCTTTGAGCTCACTTGAATATCAAGCTAGGGATCTTCACTTCATGTTGAGATTAGGGAACTTTTTATATATATTTTTTAGAGTGGCATGCCTCGTAAATATAGCCAAAATATAAAACAGTCCATTAGATGACTTGTGTTGATATTCTAAAAAAACCCATTCCTTATGCATTTAAGTGCCTCAATGGTGTCAGATTTAAGTAATTATAAACTTGTTAGATTTGTCTCATTAAGATGCTTTATTTGACTATAGACATGCAAGATTTATAAATTATTTGGCCATCTAAGTCATATCCTAAATTTTTTTAATTATGCTTTTAGTGTTTGATTTGTGCTCACTTGGACTCTAATCTTTTCACTTTTGAGATTGTTGGATTCATCCCATCAATATGTTTAGATCGACTATAAGTTTGGTGAAATTAGAGTTCAAATGGTTCTAAATTTAACTATGAAAGTTTGTAATCCAAATATGCAATGAGATGCATGCCTGATCAGGGCGATTTTGCTAAGGTATCATTAATAAATGCCAATAATGTCTAAAATGGTTTATAATATATTTATACAATTAGGTATAAAGTATTATTTTATTTCAACTTATTTGTACTTGTATAATTTATTAATTGATATTTTCTCTATTCCTAAGTGTTGCGTCTGGAACATTCACGGCGGTAGAGAAATAAAGAGCTTAGCGTCCTAACTTTGAATGAAGATCCAACACACATACAGATAAATAGAGAGAAAGAGGTGCGAGAGTCATACGAAACACCGATATTTTTACGAAGAAATCCTAAAAAGGGGAAAAACCAAGGAGCATAGCCTAGTAGTCGATGAGCAATGAAGATTGGAGGGACTATAGTTGGAGGGCGACTGAAGTCGATGGAATCGTAGTTGGCGTGTTATATTTTTTTGGAGGGACTGTAGTCAGCTAGCGACTCTGAGGTTGAAGTGCCCATAGTCAGAGGACGACAAAGGTCAAAGGGGCCACGATCAGCAGGAGACTGAGATCGAAAGGGACTGTAGTTGGCGAATAATGAAGGTAAGATGGATCGTAGTCGGTAGGCGATGGTGTTTAAAGGGACTGTAGTCGAAAGATGAAGAAGTTGGAGGGATCGTAGTCAGTGGGTTATAGTATTTGGAGGAACCATAGTCGGTGGGCGACGGTGGTCGGAGGGACCATAGTTGATGGGAGACAGAGGTTAGAGAGATCGTAGGCAACGAGCGATAGTGGTTAGAGGGACCATTATCGGCAGGAGATGGAGGACAAAGGGACCATAGTCAGAGGGAAATTATGGTTGGAGGGACCGTAGTTGGTAGGAAATGGTGTTTGGATGGACAATAATTGAAGAACGATGGTGCTCAGAGTGACCATTGTCGGCAGGCAATAATGGTCTGCTGACTATGGTCAGAGTGCATGTCGACAGTCATCGGGTAGAGGTGGGTGGCGAGGCGTAGGTCTAGTCGTGATTGGAGGATGGGCTGTGGTCCGACGATGGTTGGTGCCTGGGTGGTGGTCGATGGAATTTTGTCAAACTCTAGGATCCATGTAGCCTCAGAGCTCTCTCAAATCTCTAGCCAAAGGTCATAACTTGTAAAGGTTCAAGCCTCATTTCATATGGGCAGTAGGGGTTTTTGGAGTGGTATGCATCATAAATATGGCGAAGATCTAGGCAAATTCAGAGTGCTCCATCGGATGGCCCAGATTGATCCCCTAGATCATAGAGTGTTTGTCAAGCATTTAATGCCCAAAATAATGTCAAACTTAACCTATATTGGGCTTGTTGGATTCGTCTCGTCGAACCACTTGATTCAAATATATGCATGCTATATTTTGATATTATTTGGTCATCTAATTTATGCTTTGAACCCTTCAAATGTGCTTATGTCCCTTGATTTATTCCCATTTGGGCTTAGATTAGATCTAGTAAAAAAAGAAAACAATTAAAAACTATAGAACTAGAAAGATTCATGTCCTTGTAGTTAGAAGAGAATATTATTTCTTTAATATTATATATATGAATCATATCTTTTATAATTTATTTCTTAAAATAAAATAAAAATATATATAGCCCAAAAATAAGGGTAGTCCAAAATCGAAGGACAATTAATTGCACTAAATAGACAATTTAGACAAAAATAATAAAAAGGTACCTGCATAGACTTAAAAATAAAGTGATTCCATCAAATATATATTTTGTGTAATAAAAAGTGTCATTTCTTTATTTCTTTCTCTCTTAATCCAATTAAGCAACTTAGAGTAGATAAGAAGATATAATACTCTCACAAATTTGTGGTTGTTTTGGGAAGAAGACTATCAAGCCTACAAAGAGAAAGGGCTCTTGAAAAAGAGATGTGGCTATTTCTTAGGCAACATCAAAAAATTTGTACATAAAAGACAAAGAAATACCCCTAATAATAAATTTATTTGTAGTTTTCAAACCATAAATTGATGACATTTAGCAAAATATGGAGCGACTAATAGAGCACCCTTTGAGCCAAATAAGAGGAGACTAATCAATGTTTAGATAACCTTCAAAAAGAGCCTGCATAGTTGTAGAACTAGAAAATCACCCCCCTAAGAAATATAGAAAGTTGTCTTTGCCCATGGAAGTGAGAAGTTTGATCTCATTTTGGTAAAAAAAAAGTTATTTCATAATGATATTACAAAAATAAATCATAATATTCTCAACAAAAAGCAAGCAATGGATTTTGAGATAAAGAAAGGGACAAACCATCTCCAATTTGATAAGATTAAAATTCTCTTCTTAGTAGCCATATGTTGCAACTCATTCCAATAGTTGAAACCATTATAATACTAGGATTCCAAATATAATCATAAAAACAAGGGAAAACCAAGATATGGGGATAGTGCAAGCAAGAATTCTCCAAACCACCTTTAGTTTGCAAATAACATTTGAGGGTGGAACGAGAGGTAATACCAGTATCGCCTTTGTCCCTAAAAGAGTAGTTTAGAACCAATAAACAAAATTGACCATATCAGAATCACCTCTATCATAAAAGAAATTAGAGTTCAAAAAAGTGATTTTTATCAAATTAAATGCACTTGGTGAAATAAGAATATCTTTACTAATAAGATAGTTTGTTGTTGATAAAAGATATAACCAATAGGAATGGACCAAATAGAGAAAGGAATTTTTTTCCCTATCCCTTAATTTTTCACTTCAATCCTTCCAAAAGTAATTGGTAATCCCAAAAGGCAAGAGGAAATTTCTCACATAGATACCCAACATATCACTTATAGCCACAAGAGAAGCAACTTCCTAAGAAAAAATATATTTTAGATTTATAATAATTGACTTTAAACACTATATATGATAGATATTTTAGTAAAGAAAATTGGAGTTGCATTAGAGAAGATTTTGAATAAGGCTCAAAATTTAATTGTCTTCCTCATTAATCAATTTGAATTGCATGTTCTTGATGTTTATCTTAATAGTGTGTTGATTTACTTGAGAGGATATATACATGCATAAAATTTGACACGATGCATCTTTCATTAAAAAATGTGCTGGTTGAAGCTTGGGACTATCATGTCAATTATAATAGGCTATGTTCATATTTTTTTTAGCATGAAGCATGGTTGATTGCATATATTAAAGTTATATATTTAGTTAAAAGTGAGAGACTTGGACGGTTTGAGATAAAATTAACAAAATTATCATGCTATTCCCATTGGTGAAGTTGGAGAGTGGTAATTTAGAGAAAACTAAAAGGCCTTTAAAAAAAAAGAGTATGGTGCAACATATGTATAATTGATATATAATAAAATGTCATAACCGCGTTAGTTGTAGGGCCAAGTACCCACCATCATCAAAATAGTTTTTACTAAAATGTTCTTATAAGAATAATTTCTTTGATTTGATGTAATTATTGAAGTGATATTATTGATTTGTTATGCACTAGTGGATTATTTATCATTCTGGTTTGTTATAGTTAGATTGAATTCTACAGTGTTATCGCTGTTGATTTACACTATGGTGTATTTATCTTATAATATGTTATGTCATAGCTCTTTAATAGTTCTCTGCTATGTTATGACTAATAGATTATACTCTGTAGCATCTATGTTATAATATGTTGGGGTAGAGTTATTTGATTACATTATGATGTATTATATAACCTTCTAGTCAATTGTGTTAAAGCTATTGTAGCATATTATGTTGTATCCACCATACATAAGGCCCTATGCAAACCTTGCACAACCTATGTAAGAACCATATTCAAGCTATGTTGAAATAGTGTTTGAATCATTCAAACATGGTTTGCACCTTATTCAAACCATATTTGAACACAATTTTCACATTGGTCATACTAAGTTCCAATCTTGTCCAAAAAGGATTCGAACATGTTGGATCCCTGTTCAAACCTTTTCAAACAAGGTTCAATGTTCAAACATCACTCAAATATAATTCATCCTTACTCAAATATTGCTATAACTTTTTTCGTGTCAACATCCTTTATTTTGGATTTTAAATAAGTGGGCCACAATCAAGAGAGTATTTTTTTTTTTGTCTAAAATGAATTTTATGACATATTTCTCAAAGAAAATAAATAATATGCATATTTCTCCAATTACAACTATTCTGAGATATATAATGTCACTTTATTTATGCTACAAGTTGAATAGTAATATTCCTCCCTAAATTATTTGGATTCATCAATCACGTCAAAATATTTCATTTGGATAATAACTTATTTACACGTTTATTAATATACTCCTTAAAGAAAGTTACATGCAAAACTATTTTTTTATCATTTCTTATGTCAACTAACAAAAAATGGAAGATTATCTTAAAGTTTTACTTGGAATATTTATTGTTTTATTTGATTAGCTTAATTGTAAACTTTATTTAAGAAATATAAAATTTATTGTTTACATGATATGTCAAAAAAGGGTTGAAAAGATTTGTAATATTGCTCAATTCTTACTTTGCTTTATTTGGATTGAATCGGGCCAACATGCACGTCATTTTCTGATATTACGAACCTGTGTAGGATTGGGTCAACAATTAACATGTATGTCATTTACTTGGAATTTTTCTTGGCCAAATTTTTGCTACAATTCCATTAGTTTGTTGGTATATATTAGATTGGATATATTAGAGATCAATTTTAAATATAAACTATTCACATTATAAATGTAATTTTTTTACATTTAAAATGAGAGTAAATGAAATAATCATTTAAAATATATATTTTCTATTTAAACATATGCAAATTACCCCTAAAGTATTTTTTATTTACTAAAAAATGCTTCTCTTCTTGATCTATAAATAAAGGCTTCTAGCATTTTACTATGTTAAAAAATCTCCAAATTAATAAAAAAAATGCATGTGATCAAATGATTAAAAAGTTCATCCTATCTTTAATAATAGCTAGCATTTGATCAAGGCTAATTATTAATTTTAAAAGTTGATCCTAGCTTAAATATGTATGATCAAATGATCTTTACTTGATTTTTTATGATTTAATTTAAAATAATATATTTTAATTTATAGTGATATATCTCCAAAAAAATTCATATGAACAAACATCAACATTGACACAAAAGCATCCAATTATTCTAAACAAAAACTCTCAAAATTGACTTTGAGGCCATTATAACACCATTCTCGACAAACTTATAGCCAAAATGAATTGAAGGACTTAATGAAATAAACCAAATGATACCAATAATGCTCCAATTTTGACTCCAAATAAAGCAAAATCAAGTGGCCATAAGCGTGTTTGCATACTTCATAAGATCATTTGGGGGATCATGTGAACTCCAAAATTTCAATGCTCATAGTTGAAACACGCAACAAAATGAGATAGAATGTTTTGTCTCAATTCTAAATTGGCCAAAAATAATTACTCAAAAGTATGCTTGGAAACAACACATGATCATTTGAGGGACCAAACATCCTTCAAATCTTGAGTGCTTATAATCAAATTAAGTTGCTAGCTAAGCTGAACCCAATGAGCTTAATATAACCAATTTTGATATCAATAATGCATTAAGATGTGTAAAAATATTTTATAATCAAGGGGAATCAACTCCAATTTCCCGATGGAATGCCCTAATTTATAATCTAAATGAATATGATGACCCCACTAGAGCACTTATATATATATGTGTGTGTGTGTGTGTGTGTGTGTGTGTGTGTGTGTTACGGGCTAGAATATACGCGGTGATAGAGTTAGAAAATTTTTGCCTCAACGTTGTATGGGTATCCAACACACAAACATAAGAAAAATGTAAAATTTTTATATAGAAACCCTAGAAAAGGGAAAAATCATGGGGTCACGCCTAGTTGAAAGGTTTCCACTAATGTAAGCTTAGATTACAAGTGGCTGACTTATCTCTGAAATTGAGCTTATAAAATCCTTTTAATGCGACCTTTGTTTGAAAATCAATGAAACGTGAATATGAGAGAGCTTGAGCTTCCAAAGGTGGGTCTAAGTGGGTTAGATTTAGCATGTCTCAATCAGAAGACATGGGCTAAGGCTCGAGCAGATATAAACGATGCTCTAAAACATTTTGGCAGCTTTGAGGTTGTTTACGATGAGGTTGGATCGGAGCTCCGAGGTGGTCTTTTTTGTGAAGCTATTCCATAACTCTTTGCAGTATCGAGCATTGAAAAGCTAATTAGTGACTCAGAAGTTCCCTCTCATGGTTATCTTTTTTTTAAAAAAGGCTTTCCTTTTATAAGCCTCAAAGTATCTCAACTATGTTCCTTCAATCATGCCCAAGATTTTTCCAATATGATTTGGCCTCAATGAAACCTACTCTTATGGTATCTCTTTTATTTTTATTAAGTTTTAATACATATTTAGTTGCATCATAAGAAAATTTAATTAAAATGAAATTATTTGGACTCACTTATTAACATTATATGTTGTTTTATGGTTAGTAACATGGTTTGGAACTTTACAATTCAAATGAAGGAGCTCTTACAAATGATCCATAAAATGGTTTTGGAGATATTGGGCTTAGGGGATCACTATAGTTCACACATAAAATCATTCAATTATTCAATAAGATTAACAAATTATTATAATGATTTATCTGAATTTGAAACCAAAGTGGTTTTGCCTTCTCATAAAGATCCCAATTATATAAGCATCATTAGTCAACACAATATTGGAGGGCTTGAAATAGAAACTTCTAATGGTGAATAGATTTCCACAAATCCAAATAAGAACTCATTTACCGTTGTAATTGGCGAAGCTTTCATGGTAAGTTATTATAAACATTTACTAGAGATTATTTTATTTTTTACTCATTTAATTGGATACTTTGCACTTTGAAGATAACATTTTTTTCTTTCTCCCTTGTACAAAAGTTGGAGACTTCCCTCCTTTTTTTTCTTTCTCCCTTTGGATCTATGACAGTTGAGGCTTTCCGCTATTTTTGAGTAGGTGACTTTCCCTACTCGACTCAGCTCCCCTCTTCTTGTACAGAAGTTAGAATTTCTTCTCTTTTTTTCTTCTTCTGGCTTTCTAACAGTTGAGGCTTTCCGTTGTTTTAAGTAGGCGATTTTCCTACTTAAATCGGCACCCCTCCTCTCATACAAAAGTTAGAATTTTATGCACTTTTTCTTTTTCTGCCTTTCTGACTCTCTTATAGTTGAGGCATTCCCCTGTTTGTTGTAGGCGGCATCCCCTACTAAAATTTAGGGCCCCTCTCCATGTGTAGAAGTTTGAATTTTTGTAGTCGTTCCTTTTCTTTCTCCTCCTTTATTCTAACTTTCTTACAATTGAGGCATTCCCCTGTTTGTTGTAGGCGACGTCCCCTACTAAAATTTAGGGCCCCTCTCCATGTGTAGAAGTTAAAAATTTTTCCTTGTTCTTCGCTTGTGCTCTTCTTCTTGTATTGGAGGCATTCCACTGTCGGAGATAGGCGACATTCCCCTATCATGTTTCAGTGCACCTCTATTGTGTAGAAGAAGTTGCGATGAGAGGCTATCTTCTTATAGATAACTCTTGAAAGAAAAGATCCATTACTGTTTGTATGCGAGAGTGATTTGAGAAGACATGGCAGTGATAGTGTATTGGAGGAGAACCATAAGTGATGAGTGCATGAGAGATTTTTGATGCTGTTCTAGAAGAAGTTCATCGTCGATAGATGACCAAATTGAAGTTCGTTGACAGTCAATGATCGAGTGGAGAGCTGAATGAGAGAGTTTGAAGGTGCGTTGGAAGTAGCAGTCGAGCAACAATCCAATGATGGCTGAAGTAAAGGACCGCCGGCAAATATCATACGAATGTTCGATAATGGTAGATGTACAACAGCATTTTGCAAAGATAATAAGCATCCATATAGAAGTTTGCTGACATCAGATATCTCTGATTCAAGGAGCCAAAGCTGTGTGTTATGTTAGTAGTCTAGCGACACACTTATAGTATCAACTGAATTGAGGTCTGATGAAGATCAAATTGTTATCTTTATTTAAAGAAGAACTTGTAGGAATTCATCAATTCATAAAAGAGAAGAGGTCACTTGAATCCACAAAGGATTTTTGACTATTTTGAAGTTATTTGTTGCTTAATGATAGTAGCTTGTACAAATAACGCCACTGTACTTTTGATTTCAGCTTGAGAATAAATGTACACTTGAACTTGATGAACAATTTTGCAATGTAACTCAAGTGATATTGTATATGAAGTTGAAAATTTATCATTCGAAGGAAGTTGAATTATTTATGCATATTTGAGGCATAATTTGATATATTGCATAATATACTTTTTTGAAGCTTTTTAGCTTGCTAAGAATCTCAGTAGAAGATGCCGAAAGAATCCATAAAAGATGTGAGACATATCTGATGTTGTATATCAGAATCTTTGCTCGACGACTTTAACCTGTATGGAAGATTTTGAGAAAATCCATCAAGGATGTGAGACCTATCTGAGGTTGTATGTCGGAGCCTTTGCTAGACGACGTTAACCTGTATGGTAGAGGTCGAGAGAATCCACCAAGGATGTGAGACCTATCCGAGGTTGTATGTAGGAGCCTTTGCTCGATGACGTTAACCTGTATGGAAGAGGTTGAGAGAATCAACCAAGGACATGAGACCTATTTGAGATTGTATGTCGGAACCTTTTATCGACGATGTTAACATGTATGGAAGAGGTCGAGAGAATCCATCAATGATGTGAGACCTATCCGAGGTTGTATGTCATAGCCCTTGCTCGACGTTAACCTCCGTGGAAGAGGTTGAGAGAATCCACCAATGATGTAAGACGTATCTGAGATTGTATATCAGAGACTTTGTTCAACGATGTCAACCTGTGTGGAAGAGGTCGAGAGAATCCACCAAGGATATAAGACGTATCCGAGGTTATATGTTAGAGCAATTTGCTTGACGACGTTAACCAGTATGGAAGAGGCCGAAAGAATCCACCAAGGATGTGAGACCTATTCGAGGTTGTACATCGGAGCCTTTGTTCAACGACATCAACCTGTGTGGAAAAGGTTGAGAGAATCCATAAAAAATGTAAGACCTATCCGAGGTTATATGTCGGAGCACTTTGCTCAATGACATTAACCTGTATGGAAGAGGTCGAGAGAATCCATTAAGGATGTAAGACCTATCTGAGGTTATATGTTGGAGCACTTTGCTCAACGACGTTAACCTATATGGAAGAGGCCGAAAGAATCCACCAAGGATGTGAGACCTATCCGAGATTGTACGTTGGAGACTTTGTTAAACGACGTCAACCTGTGTGGAAGAGGTCGATAGAATCTATCAAAGATGTAAGACCTATCCGAGGTTATATGTCGGAGCACTTTGCTCAACGACGTTAACCTGTATGGAAGAGGTCAAGAGAATCCACCAAGGATGTAAGACCTATCCGAGGTTGTATGTCGGAACATTTTCTCAACAACGTTAAACTGAGTGGAAGAGGTCGAGAGAATCCATCAAGGATGTGAGACTTATCCAAGGTTGTATGTCAGAGCACTTTGCTCGATGACGTTAACCTATATGGAAGAGGTCAAAAGAATGCACCAAAGATGTGAGACCTATCCGAGATTGTATGTCAGAGCCTTTGCTTGAAAATGTTAACCTGTATGGAAGAGGTCGAGAGAATCCACCAAGGATGTGATACCTATCCAAGGTTGTATGTAAGATCACTTTGCTCGATGATGTTAACCTATATGGAAGAGGCTGAAAGAATCCACCAAGGATGTGAGACCTATCTGAGGTTGTACGCCGGAGACTTTGTTCGACAACGTTAACCTATGTTGAAGAGGTTGAGAAAATCTACCAAGGATGTAAGACCTATCCGAGGTTGTATGTCGGAGCACTTTGCTCGACGACGCTAACCTGTTTGGAAGAGGTCGAGAGAATCCACCAAGGATAGAGACCTATCCAAGGATGTATGTTAGAGCCTTTGCTCGACGACATTAACCTGTGTGGAATAGGTCGAATCGAATCCCCCTGGGATTGATTTTGATTTGATTGGGAGGGGGCCAACGCTGCATGTATCCCGAATCAAAGGTAAAGAAGGGTATATCTTTAGACTGTTGCTGCCTTTTTGTGGTCAAGATTAAGACCTTGCCTAAGGAGTAGAAGTCCAGCAAGAGACTGTATAAAGCTTATAATTGATTGGAAGTATCCTTGCATTTACTCAGATTTTCCTAAAATATCATCTTGATGTTGAAAGTATTGGAGGATCTACTTGACCATGGTTGGAGTTAAAGTTGCCCCCTAGTCCGCATCTGATTCTTATGAAATTGATGCTACGATTGATATTTTGAGAATGGAGCACTAATTGCCCCCCAATCGGGAATCACTTTCCCACAAACGGTGCCAACCTGTTGGGTCCAGGAGTATTCACGGCGGTAGAGAAAATATAAAATTTAGCGTCTTAGTGTTGTATGAAAATTCGGCATGCAATTAGATAAGAGAAAAGGTCTAACATTTAGAAGACACCATTATTTTTACCTGAAAAACCCTTGAAAATGGGGAAAACCCACGGGGCCTAGCCCAGTTTGAATGAATCCACTAGTATTGCAGTTGATTACAAATGAGGCCCTTCCTTGGGAGAAGGCCTTAGCTTGATGTACATTTTATAGAGTACATTACATGATGGGAATACAAAGAGTCACTATTAACGTGTTCGTTTGGTCAGGAGGACCATAGTCTAGTGATGGAGGTCAGAAGAATCGTAGTTGGCAACCGACGGAGGTCTGAAAGACTGTAGTCGGTGGGCGACGTAAGTCATAAAGACTGTTGTCTGGCGACGGAGGTCAGAAAGACTGTAGTCAGTTGGTGACGTAAGTTAGGAGGATCGTATTCGGATAGCGACGGAAGTTGGAAAGATTGTAGTCGGCGGGCGACGTAAGTCAGGAGGACTGTAGTCGGCATGGACGGAGGTCGGAAAGATTGTAGTCCTCGGGCGACGTAAGTATGGAGGATCGTAGTCGGCTGGTGATAAAGGTCAAAAGAACTATTGTCTGACGACGAAGGTTAGAAGGACGGCGTCAGGTAGAAGTCCAACAATGAAAAGAAATTCATCTTCAGATAGAAATCAAGCTAAAGTCTGATAACCGGCAGAAGTCTGGCGTCGGGTAGAAGACCGATGTCTGTTGGTGGCCGAGGAGAACTCCGGTATCACTTGGGTGAAGTTTCGGCGTCAGGGGGAACTCTATCGTTACTTGGGCAGAATTTCAGCATCCCATGGAAGTTTGGCAGAATTCTTGAGTCCCGTGGAAGTCGGGCATAATTCCGGCGTCATTCGAAGTACTGGCGGAACTCCGATGGTGGTCGAGAAGGAGTCTCTTCCCTCCTATTCTTCTCTTTTTCTTCTTCTCCTTCTTCTTCTTTCTTCCGTCCTTTCTCATGAGAAATGAGGGCTCTATTTATAGATTTTCTGGAGTGGCATAGCTTGTAAATAGGTGTGAGATTAGGGGCAAATAGGGAGTGATCAAATGGACGGCTGATATTGAATCCCTTGATCGTGCACCATTTGTAAGAAATTTGAAGGTTTTAGTGATGTCGGAATTCGGCGATCTTGGGCTCGTTGGATTCGTCTCGTCGAGCCGTTCGATTTGACTATAAGCTCGTTAAAATCGGAGACCATTGGATAACTCAAATTGTGATACGAACTTTCCAACAACACTTCAAGTTCTTGATTTGGGCTCAGATTGGTTGAATTTGGTGTCGTTGGGTTTGTATTTTTTAGACGGACAGTTTGACTATAAGCTCGCTGAAATCGGAGTTCAGGTGCTCCTGAATTTAATTTTTTAAGTTTCCGATTTGATTTTGCATCGAGATTCGAGCCCGATCAAGATAATTATTTGATGACATATATATATATATATATTCTATTATTATTATTTTTAATGAATGACACCAAAAAAAAATCACTAGCTTAGAGTGAAAAAATATGTCAAAAATTAAAAAAGAAATGGTAAATTTATCCTAATTGCATACTTAGAAAGCTTTCACAAACCTCTAGTCAATTATAACAACTTTATTTTTATGTATAAAATATTTAATAATCAACAAGTCTTAGTTAGCTAACTTTAAATAATGATGTAATTACAGCACAAAAGAATTAATAATGAGCATTAACTAGTTTTAACATCATAAAAATTATCGCTTCCTTTATTAGGCGATAAAAATAAAGACGCTTCAAAAGTTCAAACATGTAGGTTACATGTTGTCTTGTAGTCTATAAGATATTAATAAATTTATAGATGTTTGGATAACATTTTAAAAGTTAATAAGATATTGTTAACTTAGGCTTTGTTTGTGATAGCTTTCTTACAGCTTTGTGAAGCAAGTTTTTAGTACAATTTTTTTTTTTAAATTTGAAATTTTTGTAATAAAAAGCTGCTTCATAAAATAGTAAGAAAGTTGTCTTAAATCAAAGCCTTAAAATAATCAGTATCTTTATATTGCAAGCATCTTCCACATCGAATAATCAACACCTTATAAAATCCTGTTAATGTGAACTTTGTTTGAAATCAAAGAAACGTGAATATGAGAGAGCTTGAGCTTCCAAAGGTGGATTTAAGTGGGCTAGATTTAACATGTCTCAATCAGAAGACATGGGCTAAGGCTCGAGCAGATATAGACGATGCTCTAAAACATTTTGGGGCTTTTGAGGTTGTTTATGATGAGGTTGGATCGGAGCTCCGAGGTGGGCTTTTTGGACAAGCTGTTCCAGATCTCTTCGCAGTACCGGACATTGAAAAGATAATTAGTGCCTCAGAAGTTCCCTCTCATGGTTTCTTTTTTCAAAAAAAAGGCTTTCCTTTTATAAGCCTCAAAGTATCTCAACTAAGCTCCTTCAATCATGTCCAAGATTTTTCCAATATGATTTGGCCTCAAGGAAACCTATTCTTCTGGTATCTCTTTTATTTTTATTAAGTTTTAATACATATTTAGTTGCATCATAAGAAATTTTAATTAATTTGTTTGAATGAAATTATTTTGACTCACTTCTTACCATTATCTGTTGTTTTATGGTTAGTAACATGGTTTGGAACTATACAATTCAAATGAAGGAGCTCTTACAAATGATCCATAAAATGGTTTTGGAGATACTGGGCTTAGGGGATCACTATAGTTCACATATAAAATCAATAGATTATTCAATGAGATTAACAAATTATTATAATGATTTATCGGAATCAGGAAACAAAGTGGTTTTGCCTTCTCATAAAGATCCCAATTATATAAGCATCATTAGTCAACACAATATTGGAGGGCTTGAAATAGAAACTTCTAATGGTGAATGGATTTCCACAAATCCAAATAAGAACTCATTTACCGTCGTAATTGGCGAAGCTTTCATGGTAAGTTACTATAAACATTTACTAGAGATTATTTTATTTTTTACTCATTTAATTGAATACTTTACACTTTGAAGATAACATTTCTTTCTCTCTCTCTCTCTTTTTTTTTTGTATACCTAAGGCATGGACCAATGGAAGATTTCAAGCTCCGCATCATCGAGTGAAAATGGATAGATCAAAAGAACGTTATTCAGTAGTTTTTAGTACAATTCCATGTTTCACTAATGATGTGATAAATCCCTCAAAAGAGTTAGTTGATGAGGAACATCCTCAACTTTTCAAGTCATTCAAGTACTATGATTATGTGAATTTTCGCTTCTCTGATGAAGGCGAGAGACACACGGATGCCTTGAAATTTTATTGTGGTGCTTAGCCTACAATGGGTTCATATAAATATGAAGCATATTACTCAAGTCATGCTCATTGTTATATTATGATGTCCTTCATATGTTGTACTATGTTGTGTGATTGAATAAAAATCAATAACTATATGTTAAAGTTGTCATAAATGTTATGAGAGCTTATTAAGCTTATTAAAAGTTATTGTTAGTTCACGGAATATTGCAAATGGATATTAATAATTTCATATTACTGAAATATAATATTGTAAACATAACTAATTTATAATAATATAAATTAATTTATATATTTATTAGACTGAAGATTTGTTAAATTTCATTAAAAACTTCTTTGGGAAGCAACTTAAATAATTATTCCAAAAAAGTTGTACTTATCTTGCATATAGTTAATTTTTTGCACACAACTATTATACTTAGGGTCTATTTGGAACGATTGCAGCTTTTTGTAAAAGTGAAGTTGTCGTCGGAAAAGTAATTTTCCAATAAAACCTCGTAGCTTCGTCTGTGACAGTTTTCTTACTGTTTTCTAAAACAATTTTTTTATGAAAAAAATTTCTAATTCAAAAAATATTTGTACTAAAAACTATTTTAGAAAGCAACAAAAAAATTATCTAAGATAAAGCTGCTTTAGAAAGTAATAAAAAATCTTTCACAAATGAAGCCTAAAAAGCTACCGTAAAAATCAGTAAAAAGGTTAACCCAAATAAAACCTTAATTAGAAATTTCATTTTACTAACTAGCATTTAATTTTATGAGAACTTTTAATTTTTTCCAGCATATTTTTTCCTTTTCAAACCTAACATTTTTACCTTTCAAGAGAAAAATTCCTTGTTCTCTTAGATGTGTAACATGCTGGAGATCATGGGCGGAACCCACAGTGAATTTCTTTTCTTTATTAATATAGCTATTTTAATAAATTTTTTTACCCTAAATAAAAGTTTTTTCCCAATAAAAAAGAAAATTTTTTCTTAGGTATATTTGAAATTTTTTAAAAAAATATTAAAATGAAAATTTAATTATTTTTAAATATATAATCTCATTTGTATATTTGACTAGCCCAAAATAGTTAATAAGGGCTTGCAAAATCCCACGTAGTATCTATTACAAATTAAGCTACGAGGGAGTAAAGCTCAACAAATAATATTTGCTCTACATTATTAATAAACAAAATCATTTTTAATTTTCAAGCATTATGGGACTAAGTGAGAAGAGTTTGCACCTCTATAAAGGGGAATAAAGTTGGAATGTGGTAGCAAGTATGACTATTAAGCCTCTTATGATATCATAACTTATATGATTATATTCATACATATATTACTAACTTCAGTATTATATTGAAAGATAAATGATAAAAAAAATTTTCTTATAAATTTGATGGTATTAGTAGCTGAGTAATTTTAAAATTTTTCTCTTATACTTGAGCTATGTTTCGGATGACTTTATACTTAAAGCAGCTTTTTAGAACAAAAGTTAAAATTTTTGTACTTAAAAATTACTTTAAGAAGCAGTAAGGAATCTGTCCCAAACAAAGCCTAAGTTATATTTATTTAGTTAAGAGAAAGCAAATTTTTTGGTAAGAATGACTCTCCATCAGTACATATTTAACTGAGTGATTGAAAGGGAGATAGTCTTATTTAAAGTTGATGTTATGATATATATTTAAACATGATTCTTATATTAGTATAAATAGAGATGTATTTAGTCTTTTAATTTTTGAAGTATATGTGATTGTCATAAGTAATTCTCAAATTCTAAGAAATCCAAATGAAGAAATTGCAAAATTTTATTATTTTATAAAGAGAATAGGAACTCATTAGAGAGTACTAAGTGCAACTTCTCTCACTATAAGCCAAAAAGAAAAAAGATTTGAGCGGTCGATTTAAAGATGTCCAAACCCACACCCACCCACGTACAGAACCTTGCATTGGTTACCCATACCCACCCATGTACCCACCCATTCCCAGTGGGCATGGGTGGGTATGGGTATGCCCATGACCTCATGGGTGGATACTCAACATAAGGGACAAACCGATTTACATTACTAATCACCATATGCATGCAATATATTACAGTATTCCTTACTACGCAGTGCACAACATTAAACCACGCCGCACCCACGATAAATTTTGATATGTGGCTTGAAAGTTTACAGTCAGAGAAAAGAGCAACAAACCTCAAGGCCATTAATCCGTGATAGACTGCATTCAAGAAGTAAGGCAGCCAGCACTAAGCGTGGGTACCCAACCAGGACCCTATGTAGGGCTCTGGTTAACAATAGTTCTACAAAGGTTATTTATGTTGAATAATCCCATAAGGTGCTTATTTAATTGATACTATTCTATTAATATTTAGTGGTTGAATCACTTTCTACTATATATTTTTGAAAAAATTATTCTGTGCGGTTACCGAACGGTGCAAAAGTGAATCAAAACGTGCCACATCACTCGGCACATAGCAAAAAAAATGATGTGGTGCGTTCTCATTCGTTTCTGGATGTCGTTCGATGACCGCACATAATAAATTCTCCTCCTTTTGAGGTCCTTGATTATTTATCTTCAAGCAAATCCTCGATCCTTATTTTCTTGAAAATTGATACACCCTTAACTAGAGGTGCAAACGAGTTGAACCGAACTCGAGTCACCCCTAGCTTGAGCTTGAGCTTGATTAATTAATCGAGTTCAAGCTCAAACTCGAGTTTTATTCAACGAGTTCAAGCCAGCTCGTGAGCTGGCTCATTTATTATGAAAGAGAGAAAATTATAATATTTAAATAATTATTATAATAAAATGGTTAAAAGAATGAGAAATTTAAATAATAATAAAGAATCACTTAATATAAAAAATTAAATATAATTTTCAATAAATTTATACTTAAAATCCTGAATCCTAATATATTTTAACTATAATTTATATTAATATTTTTTAAAAGAGTCGAGTCAAGACTGACTCAAACTTGACTAGTTAACTCATTGAGCTTGGCTCATAAGCCATTTATCAAGCCGAGCCCGAACCGGCTCACGCATTGACCTTACTCACTTACACTCATACCCTTAACCAATAGTTCATGTTAAACAATTATCACAGTCATTATATTAACTTCATGGATGTTAATTATAAAAGATGGAACATTCCTATAAGAGGTGATCCCCTCTTTGCCTTCTATAACAAGTTGCACATCATTAAGCTTCCCATAAAGCAACCAACAAGAATATTTTTCTCTTACATATCAAACTTGATTACTAACATGAAGCTTGGGTATAATAGGATTTATCATGACTTGGAAAGACAACCTCTTAATGCCTCTATTCATGATGCTCTTCATATTTAGAAGGCTCTTATAATGTCCACAATAAGAAAAATATATATGAATTCAACAATATGTTAAATGATCTTAGTTCTCTAAAGGGGAATATGATTTAAAATTCCTTGACAAAAAGTAAAGTGCCATGGGAATCCTAACTACTTCAAAGAGCTAAATTAAAGCACCCATTACTTATACTCTCAAGATGGTACACCTAAGTATTTTTGCAAAAAAAAATGATATAAAGAAGGCTTTTGATAAAGTCAATTTCCATTCTACTCAAGGTTGCATACTTATGATTTTCCATAGAAGTTTAGTGATTGGATTATTGTCTTCACTTCCATTTTCTACTTTTCTTTTTTGTTATCAATGGGGAATTTAGAGATTTCCTTTCCTCTTCTATCAATTTTCGTAAGGAATGTACTTTTTTCTTTATTTCTCTTACTTTTATCATGGATAGCTACTCTCTGACAGCCTCAACTTTGAAGGTAATAATAAAAAAATTCTTCGATCTCTCACCCAATTTATGTTGATAACCTTCTTGTTTTAAATAAAATGGATCTAAATAGTGTGCACAATTTACTCTATATTTTGGATGCCTTTATGTAGTTCACTAGTCTTTCTATTAACAGTGCTAAGTACTCTTCCATTTGCTTCTCCAAAGCTGTTGACATGTATATCAAGAAACAGATATACAATATTTTGAATTTTTATCTAAAACTTCTTATGGATTAATATTTCCATCTCCAATATGAAACTTAAAGGCAATGACTGCTCCAAAATCATGAAAAGACTTAACACTCTGGCTTTGTTTGCGATGGATTTCTTTTTGCTTTTCAAAGCAGGTTTTCAGTACAAAATTTGAACTAAAAATTTGTGTACTAAAAAGCTGCTTTAGAAAATAATAAAAAAGCCGTCCCAAACGAATACTCAGTCGAGTGGTTATAAGCAAAGTCTTATTTCTTTTGCTGATAGATTTCAACTTGATAGATTGATCTTCTATGTGGAACTATCTTCACTACTAGTTCCACTCAATCACTTGGCCTTAAGATGTGAAGAAGAAAATTACTAGTTTCATTAGTAATTTTTTGCAACAATATCTTGAAATATGACTACAAAACCTATTTCCAATGGTAGTTTGGGCCTTCTTTCTCACATTTCATGAGCAAAGAATAATTAATATAAAGGCTTTACAATTCCAACACCTATCTTTCATCTTCATTTTTTTAACTATTCTGATTCTCTTTGGAGTAAGCCAAAAAAGTAAAGCCACATACATTGAATTTTTTTTTGTAAAGAGGCTAGAAAAATTCTTCATTGGTTTTCTTTTATGGTTAACACAAATTATGATCTTCTCTTCCTCCATGAGCATTGGCTCCATGGAGATTTTTTAAGAGTTATTTGGGAACTCTATTTTTACTTGGTTTGTAATTATGATCCTAATACTAGAGTTGATCATTTTATCAACAATGCCATCTGCAATTTTCCCCATTGGATTAGCCAGGATTATAATAATTGCCTACACCAAATACTTAACATTGTGGTTAATTTCTTTTACTTCTTAATGTTGTGGCTCATTGGAGAATGATAGCTTCTCTTATAAATCACTTTTCTCTCAAATATTTAATATTGAGTCAAAAGTTTGCTTGAAGAATAGTTGTTTGAAAAATTTTGATTGATGGGCTGAAAATCAAATATTTCTTAAAAAAACTTTCTAGTAAAAAAAATTAATTTTTATATTAGAAAGCTACTTTCGTTTAGGACAACTTTTTTCCTGCTTTTTAAAATAGCTTTCAAGTTCAAAAATTTTTAATTCAAGAAATTTTTGTACTAAAAACTGTTTTAATTTAGAAAGCAGCAAGAAAACTATATCAAACGAAGCCTTAATATTGAGTCAAAAGTTTGCTTGAAGAATAGTTGTTTGGAAAGCTTTGATTGGTGGGCTGAATAACCAAAGATTTCTTTGGTTATGAGAGGCATTTCCTTTAACCAATCCTGCATTATTTGCACTAACTATGATGACCCTCTCACTCATTTGTTCTTTGATTGCCCATTCCTTTTACATTGAAAATATTTTCTCAAATTGAAATTTTTTGTGTTCACTAATTACTTTTCTTGCATCTCTAATGATAGATGATTATCTATTTATGCTAAGTCCATATTACTTCTTTTATCTTTATATGAAGTAGGGGTGTCAATTCGGGTCAGCGGGTCGGGTTCGGGTCGAACCCGAAACTGACCCGGCACTGTTCGAGTCAACCCGAACCCACCCGTTTTTAAAAACGGGTCAGGTTTCTGGACCAAAACATGACCTGATTCGGGTCCGGGTCAACCCGACCCGACACGAATGACCCGAAGTTGACCTAAAATTGCTAATTTTCTTGTCAAAATAGGGTCAATATTCGATTTTCGGGTCAAAATCGGGTCAAAATCGGGTCAATCTCGGGTTTTCGGGTCAAATATGAGTTTTCGTGTCAATTTTGGGTCAATTTCGGGTTGTTGGGTCAACTCGAACCCGACCCGATTTTTAAAACGGGTTGATTTGTTCAACCCAAACCCGACCCGTTTCGGATTTGGGTTGACCCGAACTCGGATTTTTTTGAATCGGATTCGGGTCGTGTCAAAAATTGACACCCCTATAATAATGAATGGCATTCTGTCCATCCATACTTCAGCTTTACAAAATTAATTTCCTGCATCTTCTACTCTATGCCAGAGTGTTGATTCACGATTTGGCTTCTGGAGCACGCGGAAGCGTGTCCTTGTTTCTGGCTTCAGGTTCACGCTGGAGCGTTTTTCAAGCTGCTTGCTTCTGTAAGAAGCTGGTGTAGTTAACAGCTTTCTTGGCTTCTAAGAGAAGGCAAATTTCTGGGTTTATGATTTTTTAACTTTCTGCATACGGAGATATGAAGACTCACAACACCTGAGATTTCTTTTTTTGTTTTTTGGTGGGACATTTAGGCCAATTAAGGCATACTCGCACACACATCGCATATAAAGACTTGAATCCAAGACCTCTTAGTTGATAGTCTAGGCTCCCAACGACAGACTAAGGTGAGTTGCATCCTGAGATTTCTTCACTTAGCATGGATAATTGTAAAAGACTATAAAGTTAACTAAAAATAATAATTTAATAATGAGTTCAGCAAATATGTGTATGAATTTAGCTAAGGTTTCTATCATGATCCAAGGTAAATGAGATCATTTAAATGGAGCTCTAATGTAGAGCTAGATAGAATATCAAAGAGATAGTTTTGAACCTTTTTATAATGTTCGATTATGGTTCATGCAAACGTAAAAACCTTGTTCGATCATGACTCAAATAAGGTTTGAGCCATGTTACGTTAAACTATGATTAAAACATAGCTGGAACAAGTGTTCAACAATGGTCTAGTACTTGAACCTTCGATAGTAAAGTTATAAACTTATCTAGTTATGCTACAAAAGAAAAATCGAAGACCAATTATTGTTTTTTAACTTGATACAGCAACAACAACATCTTCAAACCTTTATCCTGCTACGTGGGTTGGCTACATGAATCATTTTCCTCCATTGTATTCTATTAAAAGTCAAATTCTCGTTTAAATCTAATAAAGAAAGGTCATTCCTAATATTTTCTAACTAGGTCTAATCTTAGGTTTGCCTCTACCTTTATTAACATAAGTCAAATTTAATACCTCTACTCTCGTAACCGGGTCTTCGGAAGGCCGCCATTTTATGTGACCAAACCATCTAAGGTGACTCTCTCTAATCTTATCTTCTACTGGAGCCACTCCAACCTTTTCACGTATATGCTCATTTCGTATCCTGTCTCTAAGGGTACACTACGGGAAAACACGCGATTACCGGCAGACATTCCGGCGGAAATTCTGCATTAGTAAAGAACGGCACATGTAACGGCGCTTTGGTGCGACGGAAACGTTACGGCACATTTTCTGGCGTATAGTACAACTAAATATTTTCGGCGTCCGTTGCGCCGGTATGGGCGTCGGCATAAACCAACATTTCACTTGTTCCGTCGCACTTTACGGCGGAAAATCACCGGCGTACGTACCGGCGGATATGGCGCCGGTGTATTTAAACTCAACGAAATAAATCCGGCGCATAATGCGCCGGAACGTTCTCCGGCGTATTTGACGCTGGAAAATCCGCCGGTGAAAGCCCTAATTTTCGAGACCGAGCCCCTCTGGCCGCTCACTTATTTCCTTCCGTTCTCTCACCTAGCCTGTTTCGCTCGTCGCCCTCCGTCGCTCGCCGTAGATCGAGGTCACCGACGGTCACCAGACTTTACCGACGGTTACCGGACTTCGCCGAGGATCCTACCCTAGCTTTCCTGGTCGTCAACGGTCGTTCATCTTCGCCGACGGTCATTCATCTCGACGGAAGGTTTTTTTTTTTTTCGTTTCGTTTGACGAAATATTTTCCTATTTCAGTTGGATTACATAAATGATTAGGTTTAAGAACATATCTTTTTTGCTTTTTATCCATGGATGTCTTTTTTGCTTTAGCCATGGATGTTCTTACCATACATTTACAAGAGGATGTACCGTAGTGTATGCTTTTTGCTGATGATATTCTTCTTGCTGATAAGACTAGAGATGAAGTTAAGGTAAACTTGAACAATGGAGGTCAACATTAGAGTTTAAAGGTTTTCATTTGAGTAGATCTCCGAATAGTGATAGCTCTAGTGGGGGATTATGACTTTGGGCGATCAAGTCATTAATAAGAATACATGTTTTAGATATAAGTGATAGTGAAATTCAAGTTGTTTGGTTAAAGTGGAGGAATACATCAAACCTGTTGTGTGATAGAAAAGTACCACTCAAACTAAAAAAAAAATAAATCTATAAATAGTGGTGAGACCTGCAATGCTTTATGTCACATAATGTTGGCCATTAAAAGAGAAGTAAAAAATTAAGTTGGGTATTGTAGAGATCGATGAGGATGCTCAAGTGGCTGAGTGTCTTTACTCTTAGAGACAATGCTTCAGACTATTGTGCGAATTGACTAGAAAAATTATTCAGAAGATGAAATGCTCATGTAGAACGTGAATGAGTGTCTTTAAACTTTTAGTAGACAAGCACTAAGTCTGATCATAATTATTCTACCTATATCACCTTATCTATTTACATCTATATATAATCAGTTTTAGATCTACTTAAGCGGATAATCCCATTACTTTTTTCTCTTATAATGTAGGTTTGGATATTAGAAACAAAGAAATGGATTATAATCGATATCTATATGTCGAAAGATATTAACAGATGAATTCATGAATGGGTAACATTTCATC
>NW_021318568.1:252780-262100 GCF_001605985.2 Dendrobium catenatum | reverse complement strand
ATTTAAATAAACTTAAGAAGACCGCTAAGAATAAAATACGACCCGAAGGCTCTATCTATGAAGCATATTTAACATACGAGACAACTCAGTTTGCTCGTATTATTTTGAAACAATGTCTCAATCAGGTGAAAGTTCAGCACCTTAAAATGTTGGCAAATCCTTTAATATATCTGTATTCAGTGGAATTAGGAAACCTTTAGGCGCTAGCACCGTGCGCTATTTGACCGATAAGGAGATGACAGTTATCACATTGTACATCTTGCTTAACTGTGATGAAGTTGAGCCATATCTCGAGTAAGTATGAGTTAAGTTGTTTATATTTCAATTTTCTTTTAAACTTTGTTCTAAACTCAAGATGATTATTTGTAGGAGGTTCATTGATGGTCTTAGTACATCAGAAAAAGGAGAAGTCCAAAAAATAGTGGAAAAAGAATTCACTGCTTGGTTTAAAAATATGATATATTTTGAATAATTAATCTTAATTAATGAGTTATGCCTGCAATTAATATTAATAACAATAACATATTGTTCATTTAAAGGTACACACTGAAGACAGTTCGCAGAATTCAAGGTTATCTGAGTTAGCTTGGGGATCAAATATATTAATAAAATGTTATAAAAAATTTATGGTCAATGGTTATAAATTCCAAACAAAAAATTGATGTGAAGGTAGGAAGACGAAAAATTTTGGCATATGTGTAAGAGGGAACACCCATACAAGAGATGATTCTGAATATTACGAGGTATTACAAGAAATATTAGAGGTGGAATATCCCGGTCACATGAATATTATGTATCTCTTCAATTGTGAATGGTTTGATCCAGTACCAAATAGAGGCACAAAAGTACATCCAATTTATGGTATAACAGAAGTAAAGCGGGCTAGGAGATATGCAAAGTTTGATCCATTCATCATTGCTAGTCAGGCAACTCAAGTCTATTATGCTAACTATTTAAGCAGAATACGAGGCAAACATGATTGGCTGGTAGTTATGAAGATAAAACCAAGGGGAGTAATTGAGAAAACTACTTCAATATCATCAGCACATCAAGAAGAGTTTATGTCAAATTTAAAAAATCTCTCAATCAATGTAGATGACCAAATCAAAATTAATAAGAGTGAGTTGCAGTTAGAGGAGGTAGATCTAACCATAGAGAAAAGTAATGATGAATCTGATAGTGTTGGGAGTGTATCATCTTATGAAATTGAATCAACAAATGATGAGTTAACATAAGGTAAATTATTTTTTTTTGCTACTGCACTGCATTTTATTTTACTTCCCTGCATTTTACTTCACTACATTTATTTTATTGTTACTACTGCGTTATTTTTTATTAAATTTTTGTTATAACTCATGTTTCTAATATTTCTTTTTTATTTATGTGCATATGGCTTCAGGTGAAGAGCCTAGTAGAGGATTGATAAAAAATATTTTTAACAGACGCACTAAGAAGATCACTACAGCTGGACCAGCTAGGACAGTACGTACTGAGGGGACCACCTTGTCTCAGCCTGCTACACAACCTCAGCTAGCTACACAGCCTTTACCCACTCCTGGAGCCAGTAGCCCGCAGTTTTACTCAGCAGACCACCGATTTCCTTCACTAGATCCCGGGCAGAGTACTTCTTTCTACCTATACTACACACCCCCACCTTATGTTGGTGCCCCTCCTACTTATCCATTTCTACCATATGCTCCATCATACTATCCCCCACCACCCCATCAGCCTGCTACAACTGGACCTTCGACAGCAGCCAGACCTTTGACAGCAGCTGCACCAAAGTTGGCGACAGATGGAAGAATGTTGATAGCAACTAAGGGTGACACGTACGTACATTCTCTTTTATTTAAGCTAAAGAACATTTTTTTTATATATTTTATATTTGTTTCACATAACTTTATTTTTGTAGGTTCTACCCATCAAAACAACCGACACATAAAATACGGGACATCAACGAGCAGTTTGACACTCCTTTATTGTTTCTTGGAAGAAAGTCCCAAAAGAAGTCCGGGAGATTGTGGTTTTGAGAGTTTGATGTATTTTTGGATTTTTAATTTTTATGTTAAATGATTTTATTCTTTTTTACTTAAGCTAATAATCTTTTTATATTATTATATATCTTATGTATTTGAATGCCAGAAAGAATTTTGTGGCTGCCCCAACACAATGACAAAGATAGAAAGAATTTGAGAAGCGTGGGTCTACTCGGTATGCGCACATGTTCACAGTATTAGAAAATCTTGGAAAGCCGACCTCATTTGGGATTGGAGAGATTATTTTGGGCTGAGTTGAACAGGGCAACAAGAGACACAGAAGAGAGACAAAACGGACGAATAGAGCTTCTGATGTTTGGTGGCTGGGTAGTTTCACTTCATACAGGCGGCTCCGTTCCACATCTGTTGCACATGCTTCGTTTGGTGATGAATTTTAAATTTTTAAAATTGTTCTTTAATGGTCTGTATTAATAAAATTCTCTTAATTCTAACAGAAAGAGATGCTGGGTAGAGAACCAACTCCTGTGGAATTGTATAGTCGCACTCATAAGTGACAGGAGGATCAACAATGGATTGATGAGAGAGTAAGAAAAGCCCATGTAAGTATATGTTCTTAATATTTTCTATTTTTAGTTTAATTATATATATTTATATTCTATTTTCACAGGAGGAGTACACACGGCTTCGAGAGATTCATGCTGCATCAGGTGAGGGCTCTTCAGGTGGCTTTGTGGAGTTTTCTGAGTTTCGCATCTGGTCGCGGGCCGTCGAAGAAATACAGCATGGAAGAGTTTATGGTTTAGGTTCCCAAGCTCAGGCATACGAGGGGATGACCTCCTCTACTGCATCCAGCTTCACATCCAGTTCACATGAGTCCTTACATGCTCAATAAATAAGTATACTTTAAGCTGAGCTAGAACAAGTAAGGAAAACACAAACTGATTGGCAAGCTCAGCTACAAGCACAGGTTCAAATGCAGATGCAGGAGCAACACAATCAGTTGTTGGATGAAATGCACAAGATGAGGGAGCAGTTGAGTGGAAAAGAGGTAGCTCCAGCTGAGGAGGAGTTCACGGATTCAGAGTAGTTTAGTTTATTTTATGAACTTGTTTATTTCTTTGAATATGTAATATTGAACAATATGTGATGTTTTTAGTTGGTTGTTACTATTGAACAATTTTTTTTAATGAGTATTTATATTTTTGTGCATCTGTTGAATTGTTATAAACTGTTGTTGATTTGTTATAAACTGTTGTGGATAGATATTTGTATAGGTTTACAGGTATGGAAATTTGAATGTTAGCTGGGAAGACAATTTTTTTTGTCAATGCTACAGGTTTCTGGTGGATTTTGCATCGGTAATTTGACCGAAATGACGATACAACGAATCGTATCGATCATGCCTGCGTCTTTGTGTGCGCCGAAAATTACCGGCGCGTGTTCCGGCATCGTGTCCACAGGCGATGTCTGACGCATAGTTTGCGCCGTAAACAACTCGTAGGTTATTTACGGCGTACCAACGACGCTTTATACGCCGGTAATTACCGGCGGACTTATACAAGGCAAATTACTGACGATCGCCAGAATTTACCGGTTGAAAGTGGCTGGCTCTACAACGTTTTTTGAGCTGGTGATGCGCCGGAAAGTGCGCCGGAAACTTTTCCGGCGCATTATAAACGTTAGAAGAAATTTACCGACGCGAGCCAAATCGGCGCATGAAATTCAGTCAGAACGTGCGTCGAAAACCCATATTTCCGTCGGATTTCCCATATTATCGGCGGATGTTATCCGGCGATAATACCGGGTTTTCCCGTAGTGGTGAAGGCACTCATCCACCTGAGCATCCTCATCTCTGCCACATTTAACTTAGTATTATGCTTCTCTTTTAATGGCCAACATTTGACACCATAAAGCATTGTAGGCCTCACCACCATCTTATAGAATTTTCCCTTAAGTTTGAGGGGTACTTTTCAATCACACAACAAGCCCGATGCATTCATCCACTTCAACCATCCAACTTGAATTATGCTGATAATATCCCAATCTATTTCACCATCACTCTGAACAATAGATCCAAGATATCTAAAACGTGTACTCTTATTAATGACTTGATCGCCCAAAGTCACAATCCCCTCGATAGGTCTATTACTACTAAAATTACACTCTATATAATCTGTTTTAGATCTGCTTAAGTGAAAACCTTTAGACTCTAAGGTTGACCTCCATAATTCAAGTTTACCTTCAACTCCCTCTCTAGTCTTATCAACAAGAAGAATATCATCAGCAAAAAGCATACACTAAGGTACATCCTCTTGCGAATGTCTAGTGAGAACATCCATGATTAAAGCAAAAAGATATGGGCTTAAGGCTGATTCTTGATGTAACCCAACTGAAATAGGAAAATACTTGGTCAAACCACCTTGTGCTGAACAAAAGTACTAGCTCTGCATACATATCTTTAATGATTTGAATATAAGTGTTATTAAATCCTTTCTTATCAAGAACTCTCCATAGCACTTCTCTTAGAACTTTATCATATGCTTTTTCTAAATCAATAAATATCATATGTAGATCCTCATTATTTTCTCTATATTTCTCCATTAAACCTCTTAATAAATGTATGGCTTCCATAGTCGATGTACCCGGCATGAATCCAAATTGATTTTGAGAAACATTAGTATCACGACGCAACCTATGATTCATAACTCGCTCCCATAGTTTTAAAGTATGACACATTAACTTAATTATTCTATAATTTGCACAATCTCGTGCATCATCTTTATTCTTAAAAATAGGAATTAACACATTCATTATCCACTCATATGACATCTTTTTAGTCTTTATAATAGTATTAAAAAGGTTAGTAAGCCAAGAAATTCCTTCATCTCCTAAGCATTTCCACACCTCTATTGGAGTATCATCAAGTCCAACAGCTTTTCCACCCTTCATTTTCTTTAAAGTCTCTCTAACTTTGATTTTACTAATACACCGATAAAATAGAAATCTTTATTTCATTTAGGGTGCTAAGGTTACTACAGCAATCTTATTTTCACAATCTTCATTAAAAAGTTTAGCAAAATATCTCATTCACCTTTGTTGAATATCATCTTCTAAGAAAAGTATTTTTTTACTTCATCCTTAATACACTTCACTTGAACTAAATCCTTACTACTCATGTCTCTTTGTTTGGCTAATTTATACATATATATTTCTCCCTCCTTAGTATCTAATATATTATATAAATAACTAAAAGCTAAGGTTTTGCATCGCATATTGCTTTCTTAGATTTCTTACGAGCTTCTTTATATCTTTTCTAATTATCAGAATTTTTAGAATTAAACCAATTTTTATAATAAATCTTCTCATTTTTAATCTTTTCTTGCACCTATGGATTCCACCACCAACTATTTTACTATTAGGAGTTTTTTCCTTTGATACTCCAAGCACATCTTTTGCAATATTCTTAATATCACTAGCCATTTTTTCCCACATAACATTAGCATTCTCATGCACAGATAAAATCTTAAGATCTATAATCTTAATCTCAAAAATATTTTTGTTAATATTCTTTTAATGCCCCCATCTAATCCTAGAATATCGTTTTACTTTGTTTTTTAACTGGATAGTGTAGGACATTTTAAATATGTTTACTTCTTTTCGAGTGTTTATATTTAAGGTATTAAAAATGCAAATATTTTTTAATGTGAGTTGATGACACTACTAAAAATCTGGACTTTTTGCATCAATTGTTAGCAGTGGTTTTAGAATCGCTTCTAAAAATCTATTTTAGCATCGGTTAAAACCGGTGCTATTTGAACCGGTTTTAACCAATGCAAATAACTCCTCATTATTTTAACCATGCTGAAGCCCTAATTCCTGCGAACTAAATTTTGTGAATCGTCTCCGAGCCCGGCCTCTTCTCCTTCCTGCGCACGACTCGAGCGGTGATTTCGCGAATGGCCAGAGCCCTCTTCTCCCCCGTTCGCTAGGGCGAAGCAGAAGCACGGCCGCCAGTCAGGGTCGAAGAATTAGCCAAAGATCCCGGTGGCCAACTACATGCCGCACGTACTCAAAAGCCACGCCGGCGGTGACGTCGCAGAAACCATCACCGCCTTTGCTCGTGCCTATCGCATTTTCGGAGTCTGCGTCCTCTCAGCCTCCGGCCCTTTCGCAGGCATCTTGGTACCCCTCAACAGTCACAGTCCAAGGAAGCTAGTTCGATTCCAGCCACGATCGGGGGACGCCCTTTACGTTTAAGCTTGACCAAGGTGGGTGTTTTTCTTCTGTTTGAATTTTTAAGACAAGCGTCTTATGCGATTTATCGTGCAGGCTGCTTTTGCTTTAATTCGTGTTGTCACCATGTTAAAATGCTAAGTGGGATGTTGGGGTTGTATGTGGTAGTAATTTAGTGGTTTAGTAAGTGTGAAGCTTTTGAACTTATTGGAACCTTTTGCTTTTTTTAGGAAGCGTTATTGGTTATTTGATTATGTTTAAAAAAAAATGTTGCTTGGATTCAATACAATTAATCTACTTGTACATTTAACTGGTTTCATTATTATGCATTGTCAAGTAATGAATTGATTCAGTCCCAGCTATTTAGAGGCAGAAAGATGACACAAATAATTGTTTATTGTTTTAGTATTTTGTGGTCTGAATTCTTAGTTTTGGGGGAAAAAACTCCTCAAAGTTAATGAATCATATGATGGGATTTGTTTGTAGGAGATGTGTGGTGGTTTATTTGTAGGAGTTGTGTGAAGTAGTTGGTTAAAAATGACTTGATGTGGAGTGAAATTAATGAGTCTGAATGAAAGAAAGCACAAAAAAGTTTTAATTTTACTGCAGTGGGCTTCACTTAGATGCATATTTTACACCCAATTAAGCGTTCCTTCATTTAATAGTATTTTGATTGGATCCAAATGCACTTACAATAGATTTGAGTTTGATAAGCTATTTTCTCCTTGAGTGACCTTGGATTAGCGATATATTTTCACCATATCAGCCCTTTCTTGGTCTACTGTCAAGGATATATGTAAGGATGGAGGTATCTTTAAAAAGATCTTGAAGGAAGGGGAGAAATGGGAGAATCCAAAGGATCTTGATGAAGTTCTTGGTATGAGGCACTACTTTTGTACTTGTTAAATGCTTTTGACTTTGCCTACTGAATGTGAAACCTGAAATTAATTTAATTTCTGCAGTAAAATATGAAGCTAGTCTTGAGGATGGCATAGTGATATCTAAAGTTGAGGCAGCTGAGTTCACTGTTAAAGATGGTTGGTTTTTGCATTTTAGCTTATTTTTGTTATACAATATTGTAGAAGACATTGAAGTTTAATTCTCTTAACGATGATATAATGTTGGAGCCAGGATTCTTCTGCCCTGCTCTGTCCAAAGCTGTCAAGACCATGAAGATGGTTGAAAAGGTGCTCCTTACCGTGAAACCACAATGTGAGTCCTAATCTAAGTTTGCTTAAATCAAAACTTATCTGAATTTCTATGTTTTTAGTTGACATAATTCTTATGGACAGATGGATTTGGTGAAAAGGGCAGGCCTTCTTCTGGTGAAGAAGGTGCTGTATCTCCGAATGCAACAAAAGTGATAACCAACATGCTTTCTAGTATCAGTAATCTATACATTATACTCATGATATTATATGCTACTCTTTGTTGGAAACTATTTGCATTACTTTTTCTTTGTTTCTAACATTCATGTTACCTGTTTCTAAATGATTTTTTTTTGCAGCTTTTTTCATATTGCATGGGTGCCAGAAAATGTTTGTTGGTTTTTTTGGATGAGGAAACATTTGATTTTCTCACAATATCATGAAGATATATAGTTGGATTTTTTTAGATTCATGGAATAAGTACATACATGAATGTTCTCTTTGTCACTTATACTATTTTATACATTCATGTTACTTGTTCCTAAAGTATATGTAGACTGAAAAAGTCCTGCTCTCTGTCTTTTGCACTGAACTGATCGGCCTGGGACGATGCCCTTATCGGCCTGGCCGATCTTGGGAGAAAAATCACCTGAAGCAATCTGGGCAATTTCTGGAGCAAATTTCAACTGATCGTCCCAGGACGATCCCAGATCGTCCTGGACGATCCTGGAGCAGAAACAGAACTTCACAGTTATAATCGCTGCTAAATCCAGCACTTCATCAAATCTACCCCGCTGGTCCTTAAACCGCTGCTGAATGTCGTTGCAGCGCATAGTAATTACAGCGTATTGGTAGCGGTTTTATAACCGCTGCAAAGAAAATAGTGGCGGTTAAAACCACCACGATAGCTCAAAATTTGTGCTGCGATTACCTTATTTTTTGGTAGTGAATTACATAAAGCATAGTAATGTTGCAATGAATTAAATATACCTACACATCAAAAGTTTATTTGCGTTATGAGTTGAATAGTATTATTTCTCACAAAATAATTTGACTTCATCAATCAAGTCAAAACAGTTCATTTTGATAATAACTTGTTTACACGAGTATTAATATACTCCTTAAAGAAAGCTACATACAAAATTATTTTTTGTCCATTTCTCATATGTCAACTAACAAAAATGGAAGATTAGCAGGCACTTTCACTTGGAAAGAATGTTATTGTTTTGCTAGCTTGATTAAAAAGTGATGTGGCATGGGTTTATATGTAAATTTTTTTTAGAAATATAATTGTTGCGTCCAGGAGTATTCGCGGCGGTAGAGAAATATCATATTTAACGTCTTAGCATTGTACGAAAATCCGGCACGCAATCAGAAAAGGAGAGAGGGTCTAGCATTTATGAGACACCAAGATTTTTACGTGGAAAACCCCTGTAAAAGGGGGGAAAAACCACGGGGCCTAGCCCAGTTTGAACGAATCCACTAGTATTGCAGTCGATTACAAATGAGGCCCTTCCTTGGTGGAAAGGGTTAGCTTGATGTACATCTTATGGAGTACATTACATGATGTAAATACAAAGAATCACTATTGACATGTTCGCTTTGTTAGAAGGACTGCAGTCGGCGGGCAACGTAGGTCAGGAGGACCGTAGTCAGCTGGCGACGGAAGACTGTAGTCGGCGGGCGACGTAAGTCAGGAGGACCGTATTCAACGGGCGGCGGATGTCGGAAAGACTGTAGTCGGCGAGCGACGTAAGTCAGGAGGACCGTAGTCGGCTGGCGACGGGGGTCGGAAGGACTGTAGTCTGACGACGAAGATCAGTATGACAGCGTCAGGCAGAAGTCCAGCAATAGAAACAAATGCATCTTCGCATAGACGTCCAACGAAGTCCGATAACCGGTAGAAGTCCGGCGTCGGTTAGAAACTTAGCGAAGAGTGAAG
>NW_021318568.1:243829-251900 GCF_001605985.2 Dendrobium catenatum | reverse complement strand
AGAGAGAGAGAGAGAGAGAGAGAGAGAGAGAGAGAGAGAGAGAGAGAGTAACTGATAGCGGAGTTTAGGCATGCAGAGAGAATCAAGTTATTGATTTGATAAAGAATCTAGAGGTCGCACCGTAAAAGACAAATTCTATAATAAGCTCAGGCAAGTTGTACCTGTGATATGGTCATGGAGATTCTCTCTCTAACTTCCGATCGAGTACCGCTCCCTTAAGATTGCTCAAGTGAGCTCCTCCCATGCAAGAGTCCTCTTGAAAGGCGACTAGCCACCCGTTAAATACCTCAGAAGGTATATGCGAGTATAAAATAATAAATTTTTTATATCTATCATCATAAATAATTCAAATTAACACAATAACATACAAACATGTAATAAACATGAAAAATGATTTTCTACTTATTTTAAATTTAAATACATCATTTGCATGTGGAAACTAACTGTGGATAGTAGTACATAATAGCACAGTTTCCTCTCTCCAAAAAAAATAAAAAATTCCTTTGACAAAAGAATATATAATGTATTTCACTCACCTAAAGTTAGGAAAAAAAATTATGAAATTTAAATAGAATGTTAAATTTATCCTAATTAAAATAAAATGTTAAATTCTAATAATTTTCTTTTATTTATAAAATAAGGAGTACTCTACAAATTATTGCAAACTTTAAATAATTATCTGATTATAACCGGGAAAGAATTATCCAATAAAAAACATTTATCATTTTTTGAGTCGTATAAATATCTTAGGGGGCTAAGAATAAAGATGCCCTGAAAAATGGAAACTACATTCTGTTTGCACTCTATATAATATTAATAAAATTAACAGATATTTTACAGCACTAAAAACAATCAGCCTAACATTGATAACTTAAACAAAATAGTGTCGTTATAATGAGAGAATCTTTGCATGGAATCATCGGCAACTTATATAATACCTTTCCAATATGAGCAGAACTTAAAATCGAAGAAATATCAAAATGAGTGAATTTGAGCTACCAAAGGTGAATTTGAGTGGTCTTGATTTAACATGTCTCCATGATAAGACATGGGCTGTGGCTCGAGCAAATATAGCTCATGCTCTAAAAAAATTTGGATGCTTTGAGGTTGTTTATGATCAGGTTGGACATGAGCTTCGAGGTGGACTCTTGGGGCAAGCTATTCCAGAACTCTTCGAAGTACCGGATGTCGAAAAGCTAATTAACCCCTCGGAGGTGCCTTATCACGGTTTTCTTTTCCAAAAGGAAGGCTTTCCCTTTTTAAGTCTGAAAATATTTGAACTAAGCTCCAAAAATAATGTGCAAGACTTTTCCAATATGATATGGCCTCAAGGAAACACATTCTTCAGGTAGTCCTTTTATTTTTTTTATTAAATTTCAAAGCATATTTTGTTGCATCATAAGAAAGCTTACTTACCATTATCTCATTTTCTATGGTTAGCAATTTGGTTTGGAACTATGCTATTCATATGAAGGAGCTCTTACAAATGATCCATAAGATGGTTCTGGAGATATTAGGCTTGGAGGATCATTACAATTCACATATTGAATCAATAGACTATTCAATGAGGTTTACGAAATATTATAATGATTTATCAGAAAAAGGAGACAAAGTCGTTATGCCTTCTCATAAAGATCCAAACTATATAAGCATTATTGGCCAACACAATATTGGAGGACTTGAAATAGAAACTTCTAATTGTGAATGGATTTACACAACTCCAATTAAGAACTCATTTACTGTCTTACTTGGTGAAGCATTTATGGTATGTAATTTTTGACATTTTGTGGAGATTTTTAATTGCATATCTATATTTTGTTGAATATTTCATACTTTGAATATAACATTTTCTTTTTGTTTTTGATAAATAAGGCATGGACCAATAAAAGATTCAAAGCACCGTGTCATCGAGTAAAAATGGATGGATCAGAAGAACGTTATTCCATTGTTTTCAGTACAATTCCAAGTTTCACTAATGATGTGATAAATCCCACGAAGGAGTTAGTTGATGAGGAGCATCCACTACTTTTCAAGTCCTTCAAGTATTACGATTATGTGAACTTTCGCTTTTCAGATGAAGGAGAGAAACATAAAGATACTCTGCAATTCTATTGTGGCGCTTAGCCTCCAATGGGATTGGATATATCTGAAGCATATTACTGAAGTTATGTTTGACGTTATTATCGTATAATGTCTTTAGTGTGTTGTACTATGTTGTATTCTTGAATAAAATGAAGTGTGTTGTACTATTTTGTGTTCTTGAATAAAAATGAAGGGCTATCTAGTGCAATATGAGTTGAACAATACTCAAATGGATATTATGATTTTACTAATAAAAGAATAGAATATTCTAAGCTTAAGTAATATATAACTAATTAAAATAATTAATATATTAACTAGAAAGAAGAATTACTAAATTTTATTAAAAACATCTTTAGGATGCAACCTAAGTAATTATTATGAAATAGTTGTAAGAAAATTGAATAGAATTTTCATTTCTCAGCTAATAATTTTTTAAGAATTTTTCATAACATGTAGAGTTCTTAACATTAATAAGAAATGTGGTGCATCTTACTAAAAATTTTTAACTATTTTCACGATTATGAGAGTCAAATTTCAAAATGTGATGGATGATAAAACCTTAAGACATCACATAAGAAATTATATTAGTAATTTAGTAGCCATAATATGTAATAAATTATGGGAAACTGAGGATTTTTGGCAGAAAATTCTACATGTAAACAGGTGAAATCCATGTGAAAAAAATGTTTTCAACGACAATGAAAACTCTCTTTATTGCTAGAAATATTTTTCTATGCGGCGTGTATATATATATGTGTGTGCGCTAGTGTGTGATTGAAATGAATTTTTCATGAACGGTGTAGAAAAATGAATTTCACTTGCTTAAAGTTAAAAAATATTTTAAAAAGAAAATAGATTTATCACGTTGCATGATTGAAATGATTTTTTTAATGAATGGAAAAAAAGAGAATTCCACTTTCTTGAATTTAAAAATATTTGGAAAATTAAAAAAAAGGTTAAGTTTATCCTAATTAATGTTGTGTCAAAATATTAATTTGTAGTTAGAGAGAGTAAGTGCAGTGTGTTTAATATTTAGTATTATACAGACATCTAACATACGCACATATTAAGGAAGGTCGCAAGAGGCATCATAATTCTTACATGGACAACCTAAAAAGGTGAAAAGCCATGTGGCTTAACCTAGTTAAAATGAGGCTAGTAATCTTTGTCAATACTTATCAATTATAACCTTCTATATAATTAGGAAACATGTGGATACAATATAGTTATGTAGTGAAACTATTCTTTGGTGGAAGTTGATAGAGCATTTGGGAGCTATCCTCAAGAGATCATTCGTTGTATGTTAGGTTGTTCTCCTTTAAGGGAGGCACCCCCAGAAATATAGCATTAATCTTGATTCCAACATCAAGAGTCTGATTGGGTATCAACAGTATGCATCAAACTTATTAGCAATAGCGTGCGTTGGTACAATAAGTGAAGGCATGCTAAAAAGTTAGAAGGTATTGGTGTAGATAATGCTCAAGAAATCATCGTTTGGTAATGGTGATTGGAAGACTGAAATCGGGCAACAATTGTTATGGGACTCTTATTTGTGGATAGTGTTCAGAGGACCACAATCAGGCAGCGGTCATTTGAAGGGTGTATTTGGATAACTTTGGTCCAATGATCGCAGTCGGGCAACGATGATCAGTGGTAGCTAAACATCAATAGCTAGAAGATCATAGTTAGGGGATCATAGTTAGAGGACTGTAGTCAAGAAAATGTCTTCAGATGATTATAATTGAGTGATGGCGGTTGGAGGACTGTAGTCGGGGGACAATGGTCGAATGTCCTTAATCAAGAGACATTCGTAGATGATCGTAGTTGAGCGATAGGGTTGAAGGATTGTCGTTGTGTGTTGATGGTCGAATAGTGGTGAATGAACCATAATAGCCAAATAATTTTGGACACATAATGACATTCGGTCGATAGTTTTCTGATGAAGGAATTCTAGTGATGATAGTCTAATAATGGAAGTTGGATGATAGTAGTAGCTGGTGGAGATCGTAAGTGTGGAATGTCACGTAGAGCTTTAGAATTATTTAGATTTTTAAGTACTCTTATAACTCAAATTCAAGTATCTTTCATGTAAAGAATGGGGGTTTACGTATAGTATTTTGAGAGTAGAATTTTGAAAAACTCGGCCAAAATTCTATAGCACTATCAGATAGCTCATATTGAATCTTTTGATAAAAACCAATCATTAAGCATTTAAGTATTTTAATGACATCAAAATTGAGTGTTATTTACTTTTTTATATTTATGTCATCTAGCTTCTCGAGCTTCTCGATTTGACTAAATGCATGCAAAATTTGGAAATTGGTTGATCCTTTAATTAATGTCCAAAAATTTTGAACTTTACTTCAAGTACTGGATTTGGGCTTATTTAGACTCAAATAAGATCTCTTTTGGTGTTATTGGGTTCATCATATCAAAACTCTTAGGGTAACTCTACTTTTGTTAAAATTGATGTTTAGATATTCTAAATTTAATTATGCAATTGTTGTGTCTAAAATGTTATGAGAGCTTAATAAAAGTTATTGGGAGTTAACCAAATGTTCAAAATGAATATTATGAATTTCCTCTAAGTAAAATATAATATTCTAAGCATAATTAATATATAGTATATTTTATTATTATTAGATAGAATAATTGCAAAATTTTATTAAAAACAAATTTTATGAAATTCTAGTTTCAATTTGTTAGATATTTCTTATATTTTATTAGAATAACATTAGTTTTTTCTCCTATTTTAGTTTTTAAAATTTTTGTTCTATTTTTTGTATGATTACATGGATTTATTCTATTTTACTTCTTTATATTTATTAGTGATCGGGGCTGCGAAGATATACTCTATGAACATCCCATTATTGCATTTATTTAATAGGATTTTTTTTTGGGACATTTAGGACATTTAAGGCAAACTCACAGACACAATGCATACACAAAGACTCAAACCCTAGACCTCTTGGTTGGAAGCCTAAGCTCTCAACCAACAGGCCAAGATGAGCTGTATATTTAATAGGATTTTGGTTTTGAAACTTGTAGGATTTTGGCTTTGAAACTTGCAGTGTTGGCAGTGATTAGAACTTAGCTTTATTTATAAATATTATGGAACTATTAGCTTTTTTATTTGTGTTACTAGCAGTGTCAATAAATAAGTCCACCCACCAACTCGACATTTTGGGTTCGGTTGACCTATTTAATAAACAAGTTGAATTTTTGGACTCTTTTATTAACGGGTCGGGTCATTCGAGTTAATTCACAAACCCGCTTTCGATAGGAAAATAACCTTTTTAATATTTTTCTTATTTTCTTTCTTATTTATGGGAAAAATCTTCTTGTTTTTTTTTTAACAAAAATCTTAAATTTTTTTGTTAATAAGTTATAAAAAAAGTTTTAATAGAAACGGTTGATTGGCCGGATCGTTGAAATTGCTAGCGGGTCAAGTTTGAGTTGGTCTTTTTGACTCGTTTATTAAACGAGTTGGGTTCTTGTTGATTGGATTTAGGTTGGACCTAAATCTAACCCATTAACCGCCTATTTTGACACCCCTATCTATTACAATTGAATTATCAACTTATTTATTACTTAGCTTTATCTTTCAAACCTGTAATTTTTACCTTTTAAAGGAGAACAATTCCTTGTTCTCTTTAATAAGCAACATGTTGGAGAAGTTCTTATAAGATTTATGTTTATATTTTTTAGGGTGATTTATACTTATAATTTTTTTAGATAATCAATATTATACATATATTTTTATATATTTTTGATATTATACTTAGTTTTATTTCTTTAGTTTAAGATATATCATTAAAAAAATCTCAAATATTAATGTCATTGATATGGCAACAAGCATTCTCATAGACAACAATATTATGGTTCCTTAATTTATACTAAAATCAATATGTGGTATGCCAAATTAATATTGTCTTAAGGTGTTATACCAATTCAAAATGTAGAGGCAAGGTAACATGTGGATTAACCAAGCACTGCATGTATGATTTAGAGATTATTCTAAGGAGAGAAGCTCCATTCACATCAAAGAGATCCAGGAACTTTTATTAGGTCCTCTGACCGGACGTAGTTCTAAATTCGGTCATCACTATGTTACTCGGTTTTTGCTCGGTATTTGCCCGGTATTGCCAGGTATTGCTTGGCATACGAGAAATACCGCTCTGTGAAGACCAATACCGAGTAATACCAAAAAATACCCAAAAAACTCGGTATTGCTTGGTATTTTATCTTCACATAATGATATTTCTCGTTATTGTTGGTATTGCTCGGTATTTCTCATTTTGTTCCTGCTACGTTGCGCGATCTCAGTGCCGGCCGAACGTAGCTCTACGTATGTTCACCGGACCAAATAAAAGTTCAAGATCCAGAGGGATTCACTATCAAGAACAACTAGTTACGCAGTATGAGGTTGAGAATATTGTGTGATTCATGTTTAAATAGATACATTAGCAAGGTGGTTTGTGCTATACTCAAGGCAATTTTGTAGATGATGATGATTATTGTTATAATAATCTAAATTTTTACATGATTAAGAATCTTTTAATGATCTGTAAATAATCCTCATGAAAAATTCCTGCATGCATGAAAATCTTCATAGGAGCAATGCGGTGCTATGTTTGAAAATGCATAGTTTTCTTTGGTATAAAATAATTAAGGGGGGCATCGTGTAATGACCTTAAAATAAAAAAATTATTATTTAAAAAAAATGAGCGCTACGGTGCTATGCTTGCGAGCACAGCAGCACTGGGAAGTGCTAAGAAAGTATCGTCGAAGCACTGAGCTCTATGGAATTTCTAAAAAATAATTTGGCCCAACGACGCTGAGGTAATGATGTGGCACTGTGGTGTTCTACATGTAGCGCTACTTGAGATGCAACACTGCGACGCTAAATCTAGGGTGTCGTGGCGCCTCTAACATATATATATATATATATATATATATATACTGGAGTTTCGTGCGGTAGAGAAATATAAAGTTTAATGTCTTAGTGTTGTACGAAGATCCAACACATACACCGATAAAAAGAGAGGGTGCGTCATCCACTAGAGACACCAAGATTTTTACGTGGAAAACCCCTGAAAAAGGGGAAAAACCATAGGGTCTACTCAAGTTTGAATGAATCCACTAGTATTGCAGTTGATTGCAAATGAGGCCCTTCCTTGGGGGAAGGCCTTAGCTTGATGTACATCTTATAGAGTACATTACATGATGAGGATATAAAGAATCAATGCTGATGTGTTTGTTTGGTCTGAAGGACTGTAGTTGATGCTCAACGTAAGTCAGAAGGACCGTATTTGGTGGGCGACAGAGGTCTGAAGAATTGTAGTCGGTGGGCGACGTAAGTCAGAAGGACTGTAGTTTGACGATGAAGGTCAGAAGGATGGCTTTAGGTAGAAATCCAATAATTGACAGATATATGTCCGGTGAAAGTCAGACAACAGGCAGAAGTTCAGCTTCAGCTAGAAACTTGGCAACAAGTGGAGGTCTGACGTTGGGTAGAAGTCTGGCTTTAGTTGGCGGCCGAGGAGAACTCCGGCGTTAAATGGTATTCGGGCAGAACTCCGGCGTCACTTTGAGTTCAGGTGAAACTTCGGTGTCACTTGGAGGTCGGGCGGAATTCCGGCGTCACTTGGAGGTCGGGCAGAATTTTGGCCTCACTTGGAGTTCGAGCGGAATTACGACGTCACTTGGAGTTCAGGTGAATCTCCAGCATCACTTGAAGGTCGGACAGAACTCCAGTGTCACTTGGAGTTCGGGTGAAACTCCAGCATCACTTGGAGGTCGGGCAGAATTCTGATGTCACTTGGAGGTCCGTCGGAATTTCGTCGTCACTTGGAGGTCGGGCGGAATTCCGTCGTTACTTGAAAGTCGAGCAGAACTCCGGCGGTGATCGAGGAGTTTCTTCCCTCCTATTCTTCTCTTCTCCTCCTCTTACGTGGGTCTTTGGCCCCCTCTTAAGAGAAACAAGAGG
>NW_021318568.1:213661-243497 GCF_001605985.2 Dendrobium catenatum | reverse complement strand
AGGCAAAAAGCTAGCCGGAAACTTCAAAAATTTAATCGGGATCATCTGAACTCCGATTTCAGCAAACTTATAGTCAAACTGAGCGTCTCAGAAATACGAACCTAATGAAACCAAATTCAACCCAATCCGAGCCCAAATGGGTTATCAAGGACCCGAAGCGTTGTTGTAAGGTTCTAACCATAATTTGAGTTACCAAACGGTCTCCGATTTTAGCGAGCTTATACTCGAATCGAGACGCTCGATGAGACGAATCCAATGACCCCAAGATCGCTAAATTCTGGCATCACTAAGGCCTTCAAATGTCTGGTAAACAGTGACGATCAAGGGATTCAATATCGGCTGTCCATTCAAACCACTCCTAATTCGCCCCTAATCTCACACCTATTTACAGGCTATGCCACTCCATAAAAAATATAAATAGAGCCCTCATTCTTCATATGGTGGGACCCAAAGCAAGAAAGAGAAAAGAAGAAGAAGAGAAGGTGGAGAATTAGCTCCTCCTCGACCACCGCCGGAGTTCATCCTGCCGCCCGAACACGCCGGGATTCTGCGTGATATTCGGGAGAACGCCGGAATTCTTCCCAACTTCCACGTGACGCTAAAATTCTTCCCAATCAACAACAAAGTTCCCTCCTGACGCCGAAACTCCGCCCAAGTGAAGTCGGAGTTCTCCTCCGCCACCAACAGACGTTGGACTTTACCCGATGTCAGACCTTCACTCTTCGCCAAGTTTCTACCCAACGCCAGACTTCTACCGGTTATCGGACTTCGCTGGACGTCTATGCAAAGATGGATTTCTTTCCTTTGTTGGACTTCTACCTGACATCGTCCTTCTGATCTTCGTCGTCAGACAACAGTCCTTCCGACCTCCGTCGCAAGCCGACTACGGTCCTCCTGACTTATGTTGCCCTCCGACTACAATCCTTTTTACCTCCGTCGCCAGCCAACTACGGTCCTCCTGACTTATGTTGCCCACTGACTACAAGCCTTCTGACCTCCATCGCCCATCGACTACGGTCCTTCTGACCAAACGAACACGTCAACAATGACTTTTTGTATTAACATCATGTAATGTACTCCATAAGATGTACATCAAGCTAAGACCTTCCACCAAGGAAGGACCTCATTTGTAATCAACTACAATACTAGTGGATTCATTCAAACTGGGCTAGGCCCCATGGTTTTTCCCCCTTTTAGGAGTTTTCCACGTAAAAATATTGGTGTCTCATGTGAATTCTAGACCCTCTCCCTAATCTGATTCCGTGTCGGATTTTCGTACAATGCTAAGACGTTAAATATGATATTTCTCTACCACCATGAATACTCCTGGACGCAACAGTTTGGCGCCATCTGTGGGAAAGTGATTCCCGATTGGGGGCAATTTTTGCTCCAACCTCAAAAAGTCGTTCATTTCAACTTCCTGAATTCAGCCATTGCTTCATCAATTTCATGGAATCAGATTCAGACTGGGGGGCAACCTTGACTACAATTTTAGTCAAGAAGATCTCTCCAAGACTTCTAAAACCAAGACAATATTTAAGGAAACTATTGGTAAATGCAAGGAAGCTTCTGATAAATTTCAAGTCACATACAGTCCCTTAGTGGACTTCTACTTCTTGGGCACTGTCTTAATGTCGACCTCTTCCACACAGGTTAATGTCGTCGAGCAAAGGCTCTGACATACAACATCGAATAGGTCTCACATCTTTGGTGGATTCTCTCGACCTCTTCCACACAGGTTAACGTCATCGAGCAGGGCTCTGACATACAACCTCGGATAGGTCTTACATCCTTGGTGGATTCTCTCGACCTCTTCCATACAGGTTAACTTCGTCGAGCAAAGGCTCCGACATACAACATCGGATAGGTCTCACATCCTTGGTGGATTCTCTCGACCTCTTCCACACAGGTTAACGTCATCGAGCAGGGCTCTGACATACAACCTCGGATAGGTCTTACATCCTTGGTGGATTCTCTCGACCTCTTCCATACAGGTTAACTTCGTTGAGTAAAGGCTCCGACATACAACCTCGGATAGGTCTCACATCCTTGGTGGATTATCTCGACCTCTTCCACACAAGTTAACGTCATCGAGCAGGGCTCTTAAATACAACCTCGGATAGGTCTTACATTCTTGGTGGATTCTCTTGACCTCTTCCACACAGGTTAACGTCATCGAGCAGGGCTCTGACATACAACCTCGGATAGGTCTTACATCCTTGGTGGATTCTCTCAACCTCTTCCATACAGGTTAACTTCGTCGAGCAAAGGCTCCGACATATAACCTCGGATAGGTCTCACATCCTTGGTGGATTATCTCGACCTCTTCCACACAGGTTAACGTTATCGAGTAGGGCTCTTAAATACAACCTCGAATAGGTCTTACATCCTTGGTGGATTCTCTCGACCTCTTCCATACAGGTTAACTTCGTCGAGCAAAGGCTCCGACATACAACATCGGATAGGTCTCACATCCTTGGTGGATTCTCTCGACCTCTTCCACACAGGTTAACGTCGTCGAGCAAATGCTCCGACATACAACATCGGATAGGTCTTACATCCTTGGTGGATTCTCTCGACCTCTTCAATACAGGTTAATATCGTCGAGCAAATGCTCCGACATACAACCTCGGATAGGTCTTACATCCTTGGTGGATTCTCCCGACCTCTTCCACACAGGTAAACATCATCGAGCAGGGATTTTACATATAACCTCGGATTGGTCTTACATCCTTGGTGGATTCTCTTGACCTCTTCCATACAGGATAACATCGCCGAGCAAATGCTCCGACATACAACCTCGGATAGGTCTCATATCATTGGTGGATTCTCTCGACCTCTTCCATACAGGTTAACGTTTTCGAGCAGGGCTCTGACATACAACCTTGGATAGGTTATATATTCTTAATGAATTCTCTCGATATCTTCTATAGAGATTTTTAGCAGACTGAAAAGCCTCAAAAAATGTCATTGGAGTTACATAACAAAAGATGGTACAACAAGTTCATTTTTGCAAAATTTTGAAAGCAAAAAAGTATAGTGGCATCACTCGTACAAGCCACTATCATCAAGCAACAAATGACTTCAAAATAATTAAAAATCCTTAATGGATTCAAGTAACTTCTTCTCTACTACATATCAAGCATCTCCTATGACTTCTTATTCAAAGAAAGATTACAAGTTGGTCTTCTTCATACCTCAACTCAGTTGATACTATACATCTGTCACCAGAATATCGGCATAACACACTGCTCCGCCCCCTTGAATAAGGGATATCTAATGTCGGCAAACTTCCGTATGGATGCTTATTATCTTTGCAAAATGCAACTAGACCACCGTCATCATTGGATCTTTGCCTGATGTTCATTGTCGGTCCTTTACTTCATATAAGCCATCATCGGGTTCTCGCTCGACTGCTACTTGCAACGCACCTTTGAACTCTCCCCTTCATCTCTCCACTCGATTGTTGATTGCTAATGGTCTTCAACTCGATTGTCCATCACCGAAAAACTTCTGTTCAAATGCCATTGAAATTCTCTCAATCTGCTCATCACTTCTGGTTCTCCTCCAAGATGTTATCACCGCCACATCTTCTCAAATCACCCTCGCATACAATCAGCAATTGATCTTCTTCTGATGAGGGCGGTCTATTAAGAAGATAGCCTCTCATCGTGACTTCTTCTACACAAAAGAGGGGCACTGAAGCTTGATAGGAGAATACCGCCTATCTGCGATAGTAAAATGCCTCCAGTGCAAGAAGAAGAGGAGCGGCGCTAAGTCGAGTAAGGGAAATTTCCCACTCAAAATTAGCGGAATGCCTCAACCGCCAGAAAGCAAGAGGGGGAAAAAGGGAGAAATCCCCTAACTTTTGCACAAGAGGAGGGGCACTAATTCGAGCAAGGGAATTTCCCACTCGAAAATAACGAAAAGCCTTAACTGCCAGAAAGCTAGAGGGGTGAAAGAAGTCCCTTAACTTCTGCACAAGAGGAGGGGCGCTAAGTCGAGCAGGGGAAATTTCCCACTCAAAATTAGCGGAAGGCCTCAACTGTTAGAAAGCCAGAGGGGCGGAAGAAATCCCCTAACTTATGCACGAGAGGAGGGGCGCCAAGTCGAGTAGGGGAAATTTCCCACTCGAAATTAGTGGAAGGCCTCCAGCGTAAAAAAGCCAGAGGGGAAAAAGAAATCTCCTAACTCCTACACCAGAGGAGGGGCGCTAAGCTGAGCAAGGAAAATTTCCCACTCGAAATTAGCGGAAGCCTCAACTGTCAGAGAGCCAGAGGGAGAAAAGAAGAGAAGGGGCAATTTTTTTAAAGGCCTTAGGGGCTTATTTATACTTTTTTGGAGAGAAGGGGGGAAGTTTCTAGAGTTCTCCAGAAATTTTGAATTTTTCAAAAAAATTTTGGAATTTTCTAGGATTTTTTCTGATTTAAAAAAATCCATGTGGGCCCCACATAAAAAAAATTCAAAAACTCAAACCGAGCGCGACTAGCCACGCGGTCAATTCCTAGACAGTCCAAATTGGACATTTTTGGGGTCCCCGGACACATTTTTTCGACGTTCCCGACTCAATTTTGACACTTTCGGAGCTCAATGGGGCCTCTACGATTAAGTTTGAGCAAGCATTTAATTTGTAGAATGCAATTTTTTGCTTTCAGCTAAAACAAATTGTTGAAGCATATATTTTCGGACTCCTGGCTTCTATTGTATCATCATTCTTCTATTGTATCATCATTCTTCTATCATCATGATTAAAACATAGCTGGAACAAGTGTTCAAACATGGTCTGGTACATGACCCTTTGATAGTAAAGTTAAAAACTGGTCAGCTATTTGTTAAAGGCGAATTAAGTATCATCATTCTTCTATTGTATGTAAGAGAATGAAAAGAAGATAACTAATTCAGATTGATATTGATTGAAAAATAGAGCAAATGATTGATGGTACAAAAAATAATTTTTCTTGAAATTAAGGCTTCGTTTGGTACGGCTTTTTTACTGCTTCTTCTTAAAGCAGCTTTTTAATACTTGAACATATTGCTTTATTGCAATCAACAATCAAAGGTTGCAAGCAACCAATCAACAAAACAAGAAACAAACAAAAACGGACACTAAGAAAGAAACGAGCTAAACAAGTAATCTTCCTAAAGAATATTAAGAAATATTTTATGCAAGTACAAAGAATTCTCATCCCCATACTTCCACAAAAAATGTCCTCCAAAAGCTTGGTGAGCTCAGAAATGGGCTTCTTTATTACTCTCTCTCAGCCTATGAACAAACACCACCGAGTTGAACAATTTTATCCAGTTAAAATGCCCACTTTCCTGAGCTCTATCCTTCCATCTAGCCTCCTTGCAAAATTTCTGCATATGAACAATAACACTTGCATTGTCTACCTCAATCAAGATTCCTTGCACTAAAAGCTGCTTTAAGAAGCAATAAAAAAGTCATTCCAAATGAAGCCTAAATCACATAAACATTATATATAAAGTTACAAAGATTGATTACAACCAAATTAATATGAAACTAGAGGTAATGTATCACTTTGGTACTGTGCATCCCAAGATTTTAACACCTTTAATTGAAATCTTAACAAATAATGATATTTTCTTTTTCTCTAATTAGATATCCAAATCTATTTAACACTAATCTCTCATATGCATAAATATTGCTCCAAAAAAGATTTAATTATAAATTTTGGTGCAAATGAGGATGATTCAAAATCATTTTTTTTTTGGCATCTTTCATAGATGTATGTGATGATTTGGACATACCATATATAGAAGTAACTAACATATAATTAAGAAGAAGCTAGTCGAATTTGATACTAGTGTAGAGCCAAAGTTGATTATATCAAATGTGAAAAGTGACTAATTCATTAATTTTTCTTATAAAAATATTTGGCAATGTTTAGAACAAGCTACCACTTATATAAGATGGTCCCCCAAAGTATATGCTTTCAAAAGTTATAAACTTATCTAGTTATGCTAAGCGAGAAAAATTGAAGACCAATTATGATAGTTCTTCAACTTGATAGTGTAGGACATTTTAAGTATGTTTACTTCATTTTTAGTGCTCATATTTAAGTTATTAAAAGTGCAAATATTTAGTGTTAAGTATGGATGAAGTATTTTTTAATATGAGTTGATGAGTTACATATAGCATAGTAATGCTACAATATATTAATAGTCATACATAATAGTTTTATAGTAGTCGACTAAGAAAATAATGAGTTGTGGATATATTTTATGACTAGACTGAGGGATTCAATACATACAATGAAAAACTTAATGTTTATCTCAAATAGACAACATTATTGCCCATGCTTTTCAACCGCTTTTCCAAAGGATTGTCTTGGATTTTACACTAGCATGATAAATTGACTAACATAAAAATAAAAATAATAATAATAATAATTGTCATGAAAATATCACTTAACTTCCAAAGTTGATAAAAGAGTTAAGTTCTATAGGCACATTAACAAAATATAGACAAAGAACCTAGCCATAGCTACCTAGCTTTGAGCAATGGACACATTATTTCTTCCCTAAACATTGATATAACTTTGTGACCATCCATATTTCATAGACCTATAAAAATGTTACCAAGAGTTCACACTAAATTTTTGAAAAATTTGAGGCACATATTATAGAAATGGTTTTTTGATAAATGCACTATTTTAGCAAAGAAAATCATGGTAGCATTAGAGAAGATTTTGAATAAGGTTCAAAGTTTATTTGTCTACCCCATTAATGAGAGGCCATAAACACCTAACATCTTCATAACATTTTTTACTATTCTCTTTATTATAAGAACAATTTCTTTGATTTGATGTAATAATTGAAGTAATGTTCTTGATTGGTTATGCATTAGTGCATTGCTTATCATTCTGATATGTTATAGTTTTTGGATTGAATTCTGTGGTTTTATCGCTATTGCTTTTCATTATGTTGTATCTATTTTATAGTTTTCCATGTCATAACTATTGTAATAGCTCTTTGCTATAATATGGATATTGGATTATACTTTGTTTCATCTAACTTATATCTTTTGGAGTAATTTTTTATGATTGCACTATGATGAATCAACCTTTTAACCGACTCTGTTGTATCCACTATAGATAAACATTATGTGAATCTTTTCTGAACCTTTTGTCAGTCATATTCAAACTATAATTGAGTTCAAATCCTGCTCAAACATGATATAAACAAGTTGTAACCCTATTCAAATGTTTTACGAAGAATGTTCAATGTTCAAATCTTGCTCGAGTATGATTTCAGTCTTGTCTGAACTCTGTTCTACCTTCGTTTGAATCAATGATGTTCACTACCGACTTTAAATGAATAGTGTGTATAATTCTCCAATAACTATATTATGAGTCATATAAAATAATTTTTTTCAAATTTAAAACCACATACAATAATATATATTGGTTCACAATTTTCCTCATGTCAATTAAATGTATCTACACATCAAAACTTTATTTGTGTTATGGGTTGAATAGTATTATTTCTCACAAAACATTTTAACTTCATCAATCAAGTCAAAACAGTTCATTTGGATAATAACTTGTTTACACGAGTATTAATATACTCCATAAAGAAAGCTACATACAAAATTATTTTTTGTCCATTTCTCATATGTCGACAAAAAAAAAGGAAGATTAGCTTCAACTTTTACTTGTAGAGAATATTAATTATTTCGCTAGATTGATTCAAAAGTGATGTGGCATGGGTTTATTTGTAAAGTTTTTTTTAGAAATATAATATTAATTATTTACATATTATGTCAAAAGGATTGAAAAAAATTGCAATATTGCTCAATTTGGATTGGAATGGGAACATAATGTACAAAATTTAATGATATTTTTAACTTGTGTAAGATGGGGTCAACATTTTTGTCATTTATTTGAAATATTTTTTTTTCTTCTTTGCCCAAATTTATGACGAAATTCCATTATTTGGTTGGTGTGTTAATGTGTTATCGTTATATATTAGAAATCAATTTTGAGTATAAACTATTTACATTGTAAATATTTTATTTTAAGATTTAAAATGTAAGGAAATGAAACAGTCACTCTGAGAAGATATTTTTAGATCTCAAAGCATTCAAATATTCTAACAAAAAACTCTCACTATATACTTTGAGGCCATTGTAACTCATTTTTCAACAAACGCATAGCCAAAATGAAGGTTTTAATTAAACAAACCAATGACATCAAGAATGCCCTAATTCAACTCTAAACAAACAAAAATAAAGTATCTATAAGTGTATTTGCTCAGGTGAGTTCTAGGAATGTTTTGTCTTGATTCTAAATTAACCTAAATCAAGCAGCCAAAATTATACTAGGAATTGAAACATCATAAGATCATTTAAGAGACCACATATTTTATTGACATATTGGGTGTTTTTAATCAAAATAAGCTGCTAGATGAGCAAAATCATAGAGCCTATGATCATCCAATTTTGACATTATCTAAGAATTAAAATGTATTTTTAAAATTTTTATAATCTAGGGGAATCAACTCCAATTGCATGATGAAGTGCGCTAGATATATAATATGTAATGTAACTATATGACCCTTATAGAAAAATTAATAGATTTTCTTATTATTATCAAGGATAAGCTTGGCCGCTATGCCCTGAAGGAAGCACAGATGATTTGTGCTTATCCTCGGTCAATGTGAGGGAATTGCTAAGTATGATGATAGTTGAAAGTTTAACTATGTTTGATTGTGCAAGTGGTTAGCGGTGATGCTGAGGTCTTGAGTAGGCTCTATTTTATAGTTGAGTTTAGATAATGGGATGGTTGTTGTTGTTGTGTGTGGTTGTTTGGGTGTGTGTTGTGTTGTGTGTGTGTGTGTGTGTGTGAGAGAGAGAGAGGAGAGAGAGAGAGAGGCAAGTACTTGATAGGACGGAGTCTAGGCATCGGATCGAGCTGTTGATTGTGATCAATTGAATCTAGAGGTGCCCCTATAAGACAAATTCTCTAATAAGGCTTCAAGCAGTGAAACTGTTGATCTGGTCAATGGCAGATTTCTCTCTCTAATTTCGATCTAATGTACACACCTTAATCTTGCTAGGTGAAGTTCCTACCCATGAGTCCCTTGAAAGGCGAAGTTCCTCTTATCGTGACTGCTAGCCCACCCGTTAATACCTGAGAAGGTACGTGCGAATATAATAATAAATCTTTTATTATTTATCATCATAAATAATTCAAAACACACATAATATATATACAAATTGTATAAACATCGAAAAATGATTTTCTACTTATTTTAATTGAATAATTTTCCTTATTATTTTAAATTGAAATACATTATTTGCAATGTGAACTAACTATGGATAGTACACGTAAGAGCACTAGTTTCTCTTTCCAATAAATATTAAAAAAAGGAGAAGGATATTTCCTTTGAAAAAAGAATATAATAATGAATTTTTTAATTGCCTGAAAATTAAGACAAAATTAAATAAATGTTAAGTTTATATCTTAATATGACTCAAGCAACTTTTTCAGAACTCTAGTCATTTTCTAATACATTTTCTTTTATTCTAAAATAAGGAATAATTCTACAATTCATTGGAAATAATGTGTTGCACTCTAGTATAATATTAATAAATTAACAATTTTGATGGCACTTAAAAACAATCAGTTTAACAAATTGAATCACATCAAACTAGAATAGTGTCGTCGTTATATTGAGGGAATGCTTTTCAAGGAATCATTGACCCCTATATAATAATTTCAATGTGAGCATAACTTGACATCAAAGAATATATCAAAATGAGTGAATTTGAGCTTCCCAAGGTGGATTTGAGTGGTCTTGATTTTAACTGTCTCCATGATTAAGACATGGGTGTGGCTAGTAGCAAATATAGGCTAGTATGGATCTAAAAGAAATTTGGAGGATTTTGAGGATTGTTTATTGATCAGGTTGGCCTATAGAGCTTCGAGGTGTGGAACTGTTGGGGCAAAGCTTATTCCATGAATCTCTCGAAGTACGGTACGTTGAGAAGCTAATAAACACCTCGCGGTGGGCTTACTATTTGGTTTTTCTTTTTTCCAATGGAAGGCTTGTCCCCTTTTTTTAAAGTCTGAATGAATATTTTTGAATAAGCTGCCAAAATATAATGTGCAATGACTTTTCAATTAGAATTGGCGCCTCAGGAAACGCATTCTTCAGGTACCCTTAATTTTATATTTTATTAAATTTTAAAGCATATTTATGATTGCGATCATAAGAAAGTATAATCATTAATTAAATTTTGAATGAAGCTCTTGGAACTTCATACTCACCATCATCATCATTTTCTAATGGTTAAGCAATGTTTGGAATAATGGCAATTCATGATGAAGAGCTTCTACAATTGATCTCATAAGAATGGTTCTTGATGATATTAGGTGTCTTGGAGGATCATTAAATTCAAATATGGAATCAACAGAACTATTCAATTGAGATTTCGAATACTTATATGATTTATCATAAATAGGAACCAATAGTCGTTATGCCTGTCATAAGCATCCAAACTATATATAGCATAAATTGGCCAACAGCCATAGTTAGAAGGAGGCTTGAAATTAGCAACTTCTAATTGGTGAATGGATTTACAGACTCCAATTATAGAACTATCTATTATTTTACCTTGGTCTGAAGCATTTATGGTATGTATTGTGGACATTTAAAAGAGATTTTTAATTGTCTTCTATATTTATTGATATATTAGTGGACTTTGAATATAATGTTTTTTTTATTTTTGATATAGATAAAGGATGGACCTAATAAAAGGTCCAAGCGACGCATTGTCATCGGTAAAAAATGGATGGATCAGAAGAACGCATTCCATTGTTTTTCAGTACATTCAAGTTTCGCTAATGATGGTGATATCCCAAAGGAGTATGTTGATGAGAGGCATCCACTATTTTCAAGTTCATTCAAGTAATTACGATTATTGAATGTTCGCGATTTTCAGAATGAAGGAGAGAACATAAAGATACTCTGGCATTCTATTGTGGTGCTTAGCTCCATAGGATTCGGATTATATCTGCACTAATACTTAAGGTTATGTTTGATGTTAATTATAGTATTATGTCTCTGTGTGTTGTACTATGTTGTGTTCTTAATAATGCCAGAGTTTGTCTATGTTGTGTTCTTGAATAATAAATGAAGAGTGTTGTTGACATGTTGTGTTCATGAATAAAAAAGAAGGCTATCTCGTGCAATAAAGTTTTAATGTTAAATAATGTTTTGAGCTTATTAAGAGATTATTAATGGTATTTCATAGAGTTGACCAATACTCAGAATGGAAATTAACAAATTTTACTAAATAAAAGAATAGAAATTCTAAAGCTTAATTATATATAATATAATTAAAATTATTATATATTACTAGAGAGAAGAATTGTAAATTTTATAAAAACTTCTTTTAGGATGCAACAAGTATTATTATGAAAATAGTTTAAGAAAATGAATAGAATTTTCTTTTCTCTGCAATGAATTTTTTTAGAGATATTTATAATCATGTAGATATCTTAACATTAGAAGAAATTAGGGTGCTTCTTTACTAAGAAATTTTAAGTATTTTCCACGACATATGAGATCAAATTCAAAAGTGATGGATGAATGAAATCTTAAAACAACACAAACAGCAAATTAATATTATAATTTAGTAAGCCATAAAGGTAATTAGATTATGGGGAACGGAGGATTTCTGGCAAATAAATTCTAAATGTTAAACAGTGGAAATCCATGTGAATAAAAAATTATTCCAAACGCGTAATAGAAACTCTCTTTATGCTACAAATATTTAAATGCAGATGTGTATATATAATATATTATTATATATATTGTGTGTGTGTGTGTGTGTGTTGTGTGTTTGTGTTGGGTGTGTGTGTGTGTGTGTGTGTGTGTGTGTGTGTGATTGAAATGATTTTTTCATGAAGCGGTGTAGAAAAAAATGAATTTTACTCGCTTAAAGTAAGTATTTGAAAAAGAAAATAGATTTATCATGTTGCATGATTGAAATGATTTTTTTTATTATTGGCACTAAAAAAAAGAGTTTCACTTGCTTGAATTTGAAAAAATTTGGAAAAAAAAGTCAAGTTTATCCTAATTAATGTTGTGTGTCCGAATATTTGCATGTAGAGAGAGTATGTGTGCTTAATATTTAGTATTTTACAATTATCTAATATACACAAAGATTGAAGAAGGCCGCAAGAGACATATCGAAGTTCTTACATTGTCAACCTGAAAAGGTGAAAATTCACGGGACATAGCATAGTTGAAATGAGCATAGTAATCTTTGTCATTAGTTATAAATTATAACATTCTCTGTTATTAGGAAGCATGTTTATATAATATAGTTGATATAATATATATATAGAAAGGATTCTATAGTAGAAGTTGGAAGAGCTTTTGGGAGCTATCCTTAAGAGATCATTTGTTGTATTTTAGGTTGTTCTCCTTTAAGGAGAGGCAGCCAAGAAATCCAACATTAATCTTGATGCTAACATCAAGAGTCTGATTGGGTATCGATGACATGCATCAAACTTATTAGCAATAGTGTGCATTGGTATTATAAGAGAAGACATGCAACAAAGTTAGCAGGTGTTGGTGTATACAATGCTCAAGAAATCATCATTGGGTAATAGTGATTGGGAGGCTGAAATTGGGCAACAATTGTTATGGGACTCTTATTTGGGGATAGTTTTCAGAGGACCACAATCAGGGAGAGGTCATTTGAAGGGTGTATCTGGGTAGCTGTAGTCCAACGATCGTAGTCGGGCTATGATGATCAGTGGTAGCTAAACATCAGTAGCTAGAGGATCATAGTTAGGGGGTCATAGTTAGAGGATTGTAGTCATGAAAATGTCTTCATATGATTATAATTGAGTGATGATGGTTGTTGGAATGTAGTCGGGGGATAATGATCGGATGTCCTTCATCAAGAGACATTCGTTAGAGGATCGTAGTTGAGCGATAGGGTTGAAGGATGATTATAGTTGTGTGATGATGGTTGAATGATGGTGAATGAACCATGATAGCAAGATGATTGTGGTCACACAATGACATTCGGGAGATAGTTTTCTGATGAAGGAAATTTGGCGATGACAGTCTAATAATGGAAGTCGGATGACAATAGTAGCTGGTGGAGATCATAAGTGTCGAATGTCACATAGAGCTTTAGAATTCTTTAGATTTTTAAGTTCTTTTATAACTCAAATTCAAGTATCCTTCATATGAAGAATGGTGGTTTAATTATAGTATTTTGAGAGTAGAATTTTGAAAAAATCGAACAAAATTCTATAACACTATCAGAGAGCTCATATTAAATCTATTGATGAAAAATAATTCATTAAGCATTTAAGTATCTTAATGACCTCAAAATTGAGTATAATTAATTTTTTTTAGATTTATCTCATTGTGTTGCTAGATTTGACTAAAAGCATGCAAAATTTGGAAATGGTTTGATCCTTTAATTGTTGTCCCAAATTTTTCAACTTTACATCAAGTAGTTGATTTGGCCTTATTTAGACTCGAATAAGATCTCTTTTGATGTTGTTGCTCAAAACTCTTAGGTTGACTTTAGTTTTGTTAAAATCAAAGTTCAGACATTTTAAATTTAATTATGTAAGATTCCAATGCAGATAGTGCATCAAGATTCACGCTGATCAAGTGAAATTTCGTAAGACATACCATTTATAAACTCAGAAAACATTTTTAAATAATCAAAGAGAATACCCAAATGAAAAACTTGTATTTTTTTTTTTAAGTCATATAAATTATTACTTCTTGATGCACTATCTGCATGAGCAAGCTTGAAATCAAAGTAACACCAACATTGCAAGCATCTTCATCATGGAATCATCAACCCCCTACAATATCCTTTTAACGTTAGTAATATTTGAAATCAAATAAACATCAACATGAATAAGCTTGAGCTTCTAAAATTGGATTTGTGTGAGCTTGATTTAACTTGTTTCCATCCAAATAAAGTATAATTAATTGAGCTATAGAATACTTTTTAACTTGAGCTTCCAATGAAAATTTTGTTGCATAATAAGAAAGTATAATTAATTCACTTTATTATTCCTCACCAATGTCTAATTTTCTATGATTAGCAACAAGGTTGGGAACTATATATACAATTCATAATAATTAACGAGTTCTTACAAAAGATCAATGAGATGGTTCTGAAGATCTTGGGCTAGCTTAGAGGATCATTGTAATTCACATACAAAGTTAATAGAGGATTCAGTGAAACTAACAATTTATCAAAAACAAGAAATGAAGTTGCTATGCCTTCTCATAACGATCCAAACTATATAAACATCATTAGCCAACACAATCTTTAATTAGGACTTGAAATAAAAACATCTAATGGCAAATGGATTTCCTCAAGTTCAAGTAAGAACTCATCTACTTCCTTAATTAATGAAGTATTTGTGGTATGTAACAGTAGATTTGTTATAGAGATTCTTAATTCTCCATGTATCTTTTGTTGAATATTTTCTACTTTGAATTTAGCATTTTCTTTTAGTTTTTGATAAATAAGGCACAAACCAATGAAAGATTTCAAGCCCTATATCATTGAGTGAAAATGGATGAATCAGAAGAATATTATTCTGTAGTTTTTTGTATAATTCTAATTAGTTACATATTTCTCATATTTTATTAGAATAACATTAGTTTTTTTTTTTTCCTATTTTAGTTTTACAAAATTTTGTTCTATTTTTTGTAAGATTAAATGGATTTATTCTACTTTGTGAAGAGGTATGCGGCGGAAGAAGCAGGTTCACAAGATAAAACACCACGAACGAAGGCAAGATATCGGCAACGGCAAAGGCCAGAATTACTATTTCATTAGCTGCTTTTCTCATCTTCTCATGGAGAAGAAATACAAAATGGCTACTACTAAAAATAGCTAAAGGCTAAAAGGAAGTGCCTGCACACATAACTAAATAAGGTAACTAAATAGTGGAGCAGCTGGTAAAATAACAGAAAGCTACAGGAATATTCTAGTAAGGAAAATAAAAGGATAGTGTGCACCAGGCAATTGTGGTGCACCCACAGTGATGCTCCGCATCATTCTCCCCCTCCAACAGAAGAATCTGACTCGGATGAGAAAAGATTGGTAGGTGCAGCGTCGGGTGGGTGATACGCAATGAGATCTCCAATATTGAAGGTAGTCGAAGTGTTGTAGTGACTAGGTAGATCCATAATATATGCATTCGGATTGATTTGCTTGAGAACAGTGAACGGACCAACCTTCCGTTGGCTTAATTTCGAGTAAGCACCCTGAGGGAATCTCTCACGACGCAGGTGGACCATGACTAAGTCACCTGGATTGAACTTCCGTTCTTTTCGGTGACGATCAACAGATTCCTTGTATTTAGCATTGGACTTTGTGAGTTGTTGGCGTACCTCCTGTAACTTAGTGGAGAATTGCTCGACAAAATCAGTGGCACGTTGGCTGCTGCACTTCGGGAGCACCGCGCTGTCCACAGTGTGATTCGGTTGCTTCATGTACACTATACTGAACGGACTACGGCCAGTGGACCGATTGGTCATGCTGTTATAAGCAAATTCGGCTTGGCCCAATATTTCATCCCAGATGTTTGGGTGCTCCTGTACCACACAACGTAACATATTCCCCAATGTTCGATTTACGACCTCGGTCTGCTCATCCGTTTGAGGATGGTATGCGGAGCTGAGCTTGATTTTCGTGTGAAGTCGGTTCCATAACTCTTTTCAAAAGTGACTGATGAACTTGATGTCGCGATCAGAAGTCAAACTCTGAGGAAGCCCATGAAGCAGCACAATCTCGACGAAGAAGAGGCGAGCTACATTCAGCGCGTCGAACGTCTTCTTACATGCCACAAAATGAGCCATTTTGGAGAAGCAATCGACAACGACCATAATCGAGTCGTGTCCTTGCTTGGTAGATGGTAAGCCCATGACGAAATCCATGCTTAAATCTTCCCAAATGGTTTCGGGTGTAGGCAGAGGCAGATACAGCCCTTGTAGAGTTCCCTGGTTTTATAGCTCTGACAAACAGGACACCGCTCTACAAACCTCATAACATCTCGATGCAAATGAGGCCAAAAAACTCTGGCCTGCAATTGTAAGTAAGTATTGTTTCGCTCCACATGTACCGCTAACCCGCCCGAGTGGACTTCCTTGATGAGTTGCGGTCTCCAGGAGGATTCTGGGATGCAGAGCTGATTAAATCGGAATAAAAACCCATGTCTAAGGGAAAATTCCTTGGATTGGTCGCCGTTTACACATTCCGCCCAGATTTTTCCAAAATCTTGATCCGTGGCATACAGCTCCTTCAAACAATCTAGTCCGGTAATTTCGGTTTGCAATTGCGTGAGAAGTGCACTACGCCGGCTGAGGGCGTCCGCCACCTTGTTCTGTGCACCAGATTTGTGCTTTAAAATGAAATTGAATTGTTGTAAGAACAGGACCCATCGAGCGTGCATACGATTGATATGCTGCTGGCTGTTAATGAATTGCAAGGCACGGTGATCACTACACAAAATGAATTCCTGATGCAATAGATATGGCTCCCACTGCTTGAGGGCTAGCACGATGGCATAGAATTCTTGTTCATATACACTCCATTTTTGCCGAGAGGGACAAAATTTCTCGCTGAAGAATTCAACTAGTCGGTTGTCTTGGCTTAAAACAGCACCGATGCCAACACCTGATGCGTCCGTGTCAATGTGAAATGGCTTGTCAAAATTTGGCAAGGCCAACACATGGGAAGCTGATAACACTAGTTTGATGGCTTTGAAGCTGTGTTGTTGATCATCTCCCCAATAGAACTGCTTCAGTTTGAGACAGTCCGTAATAGGTGCCATAACCGTGCTGAAATCTTTTATGAATCGGCAATAAAAGTTAGCAAGCCCATGGAAACTGCGTATATCTGTAAAGGATATGGGAAAGGGCCATTGTGTGATAGCGTCCACTTTGCGGCTGTCCACGTGCACTCCTGCAGATGACACAACAAAGCCCAGAAAGTAAACAGCAGACGCAGCGAATTGGCACTTACTTAGGTTCAGGTAGAGCTGATTTTCTCGGAGTACAGTGAGAATTTTCACTAAGTGCTCCAAGTGGTCGTCCGCGGAGGTACTAAATACAAGTATATCGTCAAAGTAGACGACACAACAATCATTGATGAATGGCTTGAGAACCTCCGACATCAATCGCATGAAGGTGGAGGGTGCATTGCATAGCCCAAAGGGCATAACTTTCCATTCATACAAACCTTGTCTTGTCTTGAAGGCAGCCTTCCACTCGTCTCCTGGGCGGATCCGTATTTGATGGTACCCACTTCGAAGATCTAGCTTGGAGAAAATGCTGGCTCCGGCAAGTTTCTCTAACAGCTCCTCCACGCGGGGCACCGAAAATCTATACTTCACAGTTATTTTGTTGATGGCACGACAGTCCATGCATAATCACCACGTGCCATCTTTCTTGGGAACTAATAGAGCCGGAATGGCACAGGGGCTTAGGCTTGGTTGAATCAAATTGAGCTTTAACAGCTCATCCACCAACTGTTGTAACACTTGGTGCTCCGTGTGACTTAATCTGTGAAGCGGAAGATTTGGCAATGATGACCCGGGTATTAAGTCAATCTGGTGTTGTAAGGTTCTTAAAGGAGGTAGAGTAGCTACCGCTGGCTCAGTTATAACATCTTGAAATTGCTTCAGCAGGTTTTGGAGAGCTTGTGACCCTTGTTCAGCGACAGGTTCGGGAGCTGATTCACGGACTATCAGGGCAAATAACAACGACCTCTCCTGATACGTAGAGAGTAGACCGTTGCCTATAACAAAGTGTAAAGCCGGTGGCACCGTTCCTGTCTGTCCTCCCTGATCGGTCGAATGAGGCAGTAATCGAAGTCGCTTGCCTTTCCAGTCTAGTGAATAAGTATTAGCACGCCCATCATGAGTTGCCCCCACATCAAATTGCCAAGGACGGCCTAATATTAGGTGACACACATCCATGTCGACGACATCACACAGCACCTCACACGAGTAATGTTTTCCTATGGAAAACTGAATTCGGCACATGTCAGTCACCATGATCTCCATACCTTTTTTTACCCAGCTGATCTTATAAGGTTGCGGGTTCTTTGTAGTCTTAAGCTGCAATGCTTGGACAACGGCACGGGATACCACATTTTCGGTGCATCCGCTGTCAATGAGCAAGTCGCATACCTTCCCGGCTATGGTACATTTGGTTTTAGAGAGGGAGTGCCGCTGCGAATTAGTTTGCTTCCTTGGTGCCAGTAAAAATTTTTCTAGAACACAAACTAACGGCTCTCCGTCATCAGCTACGACATCTTCGATATCTGTCTGATTCTCTTCTCTGAGAAGATCCTGGTCCAATTCTCCATCCTCATCAAGTACCTGTAATTGCTGCTGATTAGGACATTCATTGGACTTGTGTCCTGAAGCATTTGAGTCCTTGTGGTCGTGGATAGAGGTTTTCTCTGGGAGGGCCTTTCGGTTTCACAGGAATGCGAGGATCCGAATTCTGCTTGGCCGAGCTGAATGTCCCGCTGTTATCCATAGTTGGGGGCGTCTTGCGAACGACAGTTCCTAGAAGTTTCGAAGTATCTGGCCCAGTATCTACTACCGCTCTTCAGTGTGTGTTACTCTGCCAATGTCGTGCCTGTTGAGTCTCGGCTTTAAGTGCAAAATTAATGGCCTGGGAGAGTGACCATATTGAATTCATCTCCAATTTATTTTGAATATTGTCTTTCAAGCCCCCGATATACCTGGCAACCAGCTGATTGGTGTTTTCATTCAAGTCATTTCGAGCCGACAAGCTGTAGAACTCTTCAGTATACTCGCTAACCGATCGGCTACCTTGCAAGCAATGTTGGTATTTCAGGTATAACAATTGTTCATAATCAGTGGGAAGGAAATGACCGCACAGAAGTTGCTTCATTCGTATCCTGCTACGAACTGGCCCGCGTCCTTCTCGTCGCCGCGACTGAAGTAACTGCGACCACCAAGCACTCGCTCCACCTTTGAGCCTGCAGGCGACATACTTGACTTGTTTCTCCGGCTCGATCTCCATATAATAAAAAAAAATCTCAACAGAGCGTTCCCAATCTAAGAAATCCTCAATATGCAACCTCCCTTCGAAGAAAGGAATGTCCAACTTAACTCGGAATTCCCCTTGGTGTCGGTCACGCCCCAGGTACCGGCACGGTCGCCGCTCCACCATTTCAGCATCAGACTCCGACAATCCCGTGTGCTGATTGATTGCGAAATCCTCTTCCAAATCTGAGAAATCGGGGACGACGACTGCGCGTCGTTGGCCCCTATGTTGAAAGCCTCTGTTCGCATCTACAGGGGTGTCTATGATTGGAGCGGGTCTTCCTACCCTCAATGGGGCTTCACCAGTTCTGGCGATTGTTGGCTCACGGCGTAAGACGGCTGTAAGGCGATCGACCGCATCGACCAAATCATCCAAACGTTTCTCTACTCCAGCGTGCGCAACCCAAAGTGCCTCCAAACTTCGATCATCACCGCTCATCGCACGCTTGCTGGACTCTGCCATCTTACCGAGCCATTGGCTTTGATGCCAATCTAAAGAGGTATGCGGCGGAAGAAGCAGGTTCACAAGGTAAAACACCACGAACGAAGGCAAGATACCGGCAATGGCAAAGGCCAGAATTACTCTTTCATTAGTTGCTTTTCTCATCTTCTCATGGAGAAGAAATACAAAATGGCTACTACTAAAAATAGCTAAAGGCTAAAAGGAAATGCCTGCACACATAACTAAATAAGGTAACTAAATAGTGGAGCAGCTGGTAAAATAACAGAAAGCTGCAGGAATATTCTAGTAAGGAAAATAAAAGGATAGTGTGCACCAGGCAATCATGGTGCATCCACAGTGATGCTCTGCATCACTTTGCTTCTTTATATTTATTAGTGATGGGGACAACGAAGAAATACTCTATGAACATCCCATTACTGGATATATTTAATAGGATTTTGGCTTTGAAACTTGTAGTGTTGGCAGTGATTAAACTTTAGCTTTATTTATAAATGTTATGGTATTACTAGCTTTTTTATTTGTATTACTAGGAGTGCCAATAAATAAGTCCACCTGCCAACTCGACCTAAGCAAGGGTCAAAAAATTTGGGTTCGGTTGACCCATTTAATAAACAAGTTGAATTTTTTGACTATTTTATTGAACGGGTCTAGTCGTTCGAGTTGACCTACAAACCCGCTTTTGATAGGAAAATAGTCTATTTCATATGGTGCTATTTCTTTGGTTGCTACATGCTTTTATAGTTATATGTTCATACTAATATTGAGCAATTGATTACAAGCATATTATTTATATTTTCTTGCATTGATTGCAATTGTAGGTTTTTGTAACCTACTAAGCCGTTAGCTTACTTCATGGTTTTACATATTTTAGGAAGGAGTCATCAAATAGTTGAATAAGATAGATTAGAGATTTAGGATTTATTTTTATTTATGTATTTTTATTCTTATTTTTTGTAATCATAAGTAGAAAGAAACATGAAATGATGTATTAATTGATCTTCTAATTATTATAAACAAATTTTGAAGAATGAATTTATTTGGTATATATGATTTATAGCAACTTTCTATTGGACAATTTTATATTGATAGGTTCTTTAGAATCTCTGGTAGATTATTAGAGGTTTAAAGTAAGACATTTCTTTAAAATTTGATTTGTGGGCATGATACTGGGCTTCTGCTCATTATGTGTTTTTCAATTATTTAGAAAAAGAGTAAGCCTACTAAAGTGAGGCTAATCAAATTCTATTGATAGGTATTTCTTTGTATTTTTTGTTTATTTTTGTATTAATGAAAGTATAGAAGAGGTAGATTGATTGTAAAGATAGATTCATGACTAATGTATATGATTTTGAAAAATGAAATGAAATACATGTTTTGATGAAGTAAAATATGAAAGTTTGCTTATGTTGTTATATTTATTTTTATTTGGATGATTATCAGAGGCACTGGATATGATTGAAAGATCTAAATCGATAATTCTATCAAATTTGATATTGGCTTGACAATTATGATGTATGATGGCGATATTGATGATGAATATCTTTTCTTCATTGTATTTTAATAAAGACTGTTCTATTACTATTTATAATATATATATATATATATATATTATATAATATATTATATATAAGTAATAAGAAGAATTTAAAGTTGTACAATTGGAAGAATTATTTTTATATAAGAATACAATATTATTTCATACAAATGGAGAATCATTTCACTAAACATAAAATCACATTAGTAATGACAAGAAATATTTACACAATATTTAATATTTGCATCTCTTTTATATTATTTATTTTTCAAAACAAATATACATTATTTAATTGCTTTATTGTTATTTTTTCCATCTTATATAGTGTGTATTGCAATAAATCCAATTTATAAATACAAATTAAGAATTATAAAAACATCTTTGCATATCTACCCATCTTTCATATCAATAAATTTATCTTTCTTCTTAGATGATAGTAGATCTTTATTGACACATCTATCTAAGAATTATCCCTAATGATATCCACTCCGGCGGCTCGACACCGCCGAAAAGCCACGGTTTGTTTCCAAACCGCCGGTAAAAATAGGTATAACCGCCGGTAAAATGCGGTACTACCTGAATTTCCTGTAGTGTCCTACAATATATTTGTGAAAAAATTAGGGCATTTATGTTCATCAATAGGTTCTTTATATCTTCATTGCATGTGAAGTTTCCACTAATTTTTAATTCTCATAGTATCATTAGGCCTAACTTTGTAGACATAGTTTTAACAAATCACCTTAATTCTGTACTATGTGCCAACCTAACTCTAGTGAAACAATTATTGCTTTAGTCTTTGTTTATGGTTGATTGTTCCAATATGTAGTTTCATCAATAGATTTCTTGTTCCATTGGCCATTGATGCTTAATATAGTGACTAAGGTTTCATTTGGGACGGCTTTTTTTCACTGCTTTTTAAAGCATCTTTCTTGTAAAATTTTTGTATGAAACAGCTTTAAGAGCAGTAATAAAAGCATCTCAAACGAAGCCCAAGTTCATTGGTCTCACATTGGGATATTTAGTATAAGCGGATATTATAAATAGTTTTTTTTATATTCTAAAATCATTACATCTCAGTACAATAATGTATGTTCTACATTATCAAGTTCCCCCAACAAGATGATATTCCCACAATACAAATCTACTCAATTATATTAGTGTTTTTTTTTTCAACTGTGGAGAATGATATCTTTCGAACATTTTGATACACGCTAGTGGAATCATTTCAAATATGATATATTTTGTTATTTTTATGCATAAAATAAATGAAAAGCAAAATCATTTTTTTTTAAATTATTTTTCTTGATTCATTTATAACATGTCTACATTTTCTTGTAAATTCGTCCCTATCGACCTACACTTTCATATAATAATATCAATAATATAAAATAATCATAAGTCATTATTAACTTCAAATAAACCGTATTTTTATATTGCACATATCATCATCAAGGAATCATCAATACCTTATGATGATCTAATAGAAACATTTTTTTGAATGTAGCCCATTTCTTGTCGTCAATATATAATATTTTTTTTATTGAATCATAGATATAAATAATCAATTATGTTAAATGAAATTCTATGGAATATTCTTTAATAGTAGCAACAAGATTTAAAAACTATAAGATTCATAGAAGCAAATCCTTCAATGATTCATAAATCTTGCTCTTGAAATCTAAGGCTTAGAGGATTTTGTATCTCAACATATAGAATTCAAAATAGATTAATTCGTGAGATTATACTTAAGTATTATATAAGATTTATTTGTTCGACCATGGGAACCAAAAGTTGTTATGCCTTTTCCAATAAAGATTAAATTAATGATAAAGCATCGTTGGCAATGGAAGATTTCAAAGGCTTTGTTTTTCATCTAGTGATAGGTGGATGGATCAAAAAAATAATATTCCGTAGTTTACATTTTTTATATTCTAATGTTATTTTAGGCTTCAATTTTAGAACAGCTTTTTGACCGCTGATTTTTTACCCTACTTTTAAGAAGATTTTTGTTTACTAATTAAAAAGAAGCTTTACAAACTGTAAGAAAGACGTCTCAAATGACGCCTTGGTTTTTGTGTTGTGACATCTTTATTATTGATTTCTAAAATGACTTTCTAGTAGCAAAAATTTCCCTAGTTCAAAAAATTTTAGAAATTTTTGTGCTATAGAACGTTTGTTTTAGAAAGCAGCTAAAAAGTTATCCAATGAAGCCTTAGTGTGTTGTGCTTTGTTGTTGAAATAAATTAATAGCTATGTGGTAAATTTGTAAAAATTTATGTCTAAAGTGTTATAAGAGTTTTATAATTATTTAGTAAAAATTAATTAGGGTAATGATATGAATTAATAAAATATTAGGGTAATGATATGAATTAATTGAATGTCCAAAAGTGAATATTAAATGAATTTCAAACTTGCTAATAGAAATATTGCCATCGTAATTAATTATTTATTAATAAAATAAAATAAATTAATATATTGGAAGGGATAACTAGATTTCACAAAATGTAAAAACTTTAACTAGGAAGCATTCTAAACAGTTATTTTTTAGCTTTCTAAAGCCTTTCGCAGCACTTGAAGCACCTCAAATTTTGGTTAGCCTTTGCAATAGTTTTTAGGTGCCAACTAATTCTCCAAATTGGTAAGTGGTTTAATTGCTAGCAAGGGCCTCAATAATTTTTTTTTATTTTTTAATGTTGTACTAGGTATAAAGGCTCTAAGAAATATATATAGTAATTGAAGCATATTTGAAATTTTGACGCATTAACCAATGAACCAAATTTCTAATATGAATCTTACACTGCTTAATAATAAAATGTGTATATCAATGAGAATTGGATCTAGTGAAGCCCAATATATTCATTTCTCATTTGAGGCACTTAAAAATGCTAAATAAATGCATATATAATTAAAGGAATTTAATATGGGCTGTTCGTTGAGTGTTATAAATTTTGGCCGAAATTTATCAAAAATATCACTCCAATAATTACTATAAATCGTTTCCATATTATGGGGTTTGTTAGATAAGATTTGAGATGAGAGAGCTTGGTGATATAAAAGATATTCTAGATTCTCAAATTGCATTATTCAACACTGGTGATCAGTGCCGCACATCCCACTGTTGTAGTCCACACATCAAATTGAATCGTTTGCAAATCCAACCACTATGCACCTGAATGCATCGCATCAAAATTACAAGTCAAATGAATGATCATCACCATTATCCACAGTTGTCTGACCATAATCCATCCTCATAACTCCAAATTTTATCTTGCAAATCATCATCATCAAACCATCATCTAATCTAACAACTACTGTATGATTGATGTCAAATTTGAGTACCATTATTATCTCCTAATATTTCTCTCATATCTTTACTAAAAACTATAGGTGAACGCAAATAAGTACGTTCACATTTTATAATCTTGGTCTTCTCTAGTTTGTGGAAGAAGAGCCAAAGTTATATATTTTTTGGTGTATATAGTGGATTATTTTAGGGCTATGACAAGCTTTGTGCCTTCACCCTTTTTTTGTGGTTTTCACTTAAAAGTCCCCTTTTTGGTTTTTCACTTAAAAGTTCTCCATTTATAAGGAAAACAAACCTTATAATTTTAAGTAATGAAATAAATTATCAATTGATCCAAACCTTTATATTTTTTTTTTTTAAGTTTTTCACGTAAAAAGTTTTAATGTTTCTTGCATTTCTTTCTCTTTATTTTTGTGTGTGCTAGATCTTTTTGCGCAAAGTTTAGAATATAAAACTCAACTCTCAATCTATCATATCTTTAAATTTCTTTTATGCAATAGTTTGATGCCATTTTTTAGAAAATATTCTCCAACATTCTATAAATAATTTTCGATGTCTACAATTATTCCTCAATTAAGGAACATACAATCCATTTGGTGTAGTCCTACTCATGCCTCATTTGGATTGAACATTTGCAATTGCCATTCACTCAAAAAGGAAAATTATAAAAACACAAAAGAAAAAGCCTACTGGCATTAGGACCCTCAAAAAAGGAAAAACGGTTATCTTCCTCAAGAAATAGCAAAATAAACTCTTGAGGGAATAGCAATTGGTTGAAACTATTCCCCAATATCGCAAAAAAAAGAACTATCTATAGCTTTTGTTGGCACAAAAAAATGGGGCAGTCTTTTTGTTGAATCTTCTATAGGTATGCACCAAAAATAACTTTTTTGAAAACATCCTTATGCCGAATTCAGCGCCTCATATCCCTCAGCTGCCAGCTTTCGCATTTCTCCCTTCGCACAAAATCCTGGCATGTGCTTAGATCACTCCAGCATTTATCTCCTTCTAATAATCACCCATTCTACATCCAGGTTTCAAGGAGGAGTTTATCAATGTAGTGAAATGCAAACAGTTCCACACACAAGCTGTCCAATGCGTAAACTCCAGCCAGCCGCCAACCACCAACCTCTCCACCATTGTCAACGGATGAACAATACCAATCCCCGCCAGCATTCGAGTTATGCAGAGCTCCATCTAAAGTTTTATTTTCACCAACCTGAAGGGGGAGGTACACACACAGAGAGCATATTAGACAATCCAAGGATTGAGCAGGCGCCCGCGTTTGCTCCAGGTTCCACCGAAAAACTTCTCAGATCTAAGAACTTCCATTAAACTTGGTAGCCAAACCGTCGAAAAGCAATAGCCTTTGCCATGCTTACATGGGCATCTTATATTATTCCCAGCCTTTTTGATGGACAGCAACACAGTAGAATCTGGAGCCAACCTTCTCTCTTATCCTGCAAACTTCCAAATCAGATTTTGAATTTCAGCCCAGCGAAGAGAATCGGGGTAACCTACCCAATCCCCACTTCCCGGCAACAAATCGAGAAACTCCCGCAGTTGCTTGCACGTGGCCGGGTGATGTGGTTGATATCCTGCAACCTCAAGAGCAGCCAACAGGACACTAGAGATCAACCTCGAACCCGCGCCTGTGAAGCCAGTATTGCGTTGGGAACAATTGTCCTTATAAACTTTCACCCAGAACAAGCGCTTCCTTTGGCCTTAGTCCAAGCTTTCCAGACAATGTAGACGGTCATCATCCTGTAGAAAGAGTCGGCTGTAAACGGCGGCGCCAAATGGTAAGAGCAAAAGGGGGCTCTTGATCAAATTCAAAGGTAATCAGAAATTCAGCCTCCCATTCAATAGGAATCTCACAGATTCTATCAACCAGGCAGCTCTCCACCAAGGCACTGCAAAAGTCCTCTGGCATTAATTCCTGCAATTCCCCGTAAGGTGATAAATTCTGAAACAACAAAGAGTTTCAATAGCAAGCAACATCACGAGAATGTGGGCCATCTAGAAATCGCCTATCCAAATCCAGGTGGTCATTAAGAACTTCTATATTCTGTCATTGCAAATATTCCAAGTGAACGCGAGCCGTAACTACTAGCCCAATCAAGATGATCCTCCAGCAATTGAGCTTCCCTTCTTCCTCTTCTCAATCTCAATACTTACGCAAGGGTACCCCCACATATTTTTGTTTTCAAACATCTATGTTGTAGCCCTCAGGCTTACAGATAAAGTCAAGTGATTCTGAAACGGCAAAGGCCGATCCAGTCAATAGAACAACTGGAAGCCCTGCCCCCCAAACCGCGGTGTCTCGATCTGAAGTCAGCCTTCAGCAACATAACTCGCTAGGCTTTTTATGAGTAGAGTCTCTATCCATAAAAAACTGAGACAACACCCCTCTCTCAATCCCTCTTCGTATACAGGACACACCTTAAGATTTACACAGTATGGGTCCATCAAGGTACACTGGACTCAGCAACAACATAGATTAATAGTGTTACACGTTCTGCCATGGAGAGATGCCACACCCCCACTTCCTCCAGCAGTGCAACTTTCACCCCGGCTCTCTGAGTTAACGAAGCAAATCGCTTTTCCTAGTGAGGCCTTCTCATGGCCAACTTGATGCTCAAGTAGTTCCAAAGCTCATACACACTTGCACCCGCCACCCCCCCCATTCAACTAGCCTAGTCGAAACTTTGTAGTGGAGAGGAGTCCACCTACTAAAGAAATGGCTGACTTGTTCGTGCTTGACCCATTGGCCACGTCCACAAGAACAATAATCCTGAAGAATGGATTTAAGCTTCTTAACATCCTGGGAAAGAAGGTACCAGCATAAAAAAAATATATCGTCAGCATAAAGGAGCGCTGGCGACCAAGAGGTCCCATCCTGACAAGATAGAACACCTAATCTCCTGAATTTTCCTGTAGAAAGCAGAAGCAGCATCAGCTTCAGAACAAAAAGGATTGAACCAAGTAGGGTGATGGGGCACCCTTGACGGAACGCCACACTCTCCAACCAGCTAATCCCGCCTCCTCGTACCCAGGATGCCGCATTTATAAGATATAGAAAATTAGGATCCTTAGGACACAGCCGAGCACCAAGTATCATATCTACAGGAGGAACCCATACCGTCCTCACTCCAATAATCTCCAAAGTCCCTCCATACTCATCTTCGTCATACAAGCCTGTTCCAAGTCCACGTTTTAGGGCCAAAAACCCTTAGTAGACTTTGAGACCTTAAATTCTTTGCAAATCACTTCCTGCTCAAGCAGCAGTGAGTTAGATAGATACGCACCGGAAACAAAGGCCGCTTGTTCCTCTGATATAAGCTTGCAGCACATCCCTTAAATCCGGTTCACGAGCCCTTCGCAAAAATCTTATAGATTTGGTTTGACATAGACTAATCAATCTAAATTTGGAAGATGATGCTGGGCTACAACTTTAGGCAAAAGTAGCCACAACCGCCTTATTCCAATATGGATCCTTCAACCGGATGTGAAGAATTCCAAGGGGAAGGCGAAGCAAGCACTCAAAAACCTGCTCTCCAACAATATCCCAAAAAACTTGAAGAATGAAGCCGGTGATCCATCCTTCCCATGAGCTTTATTTTCGGGCCAGAGAGCTAATAACAGCCCAAATTTCCTCCTTGGTTAACCTCCGGGTCAAGCATCCCGCAACTGAGCAAATAAGTTCTATGGGAATTCCAGTTAAGGCCACCGTCTGCCACAATGCCCTGTTCTTTTTCCAAAATTTCTGCTCAAAAAAAAATTGAAAGAAGCTTTGGCAATGTCCCTATTGTTCAGACACCAACCGCCCATCCACTGCTGTCTAATGGAACCAATGCTCCTTGGCTCTCCTGCCTAGCTGAAGCCATAAGAGTGAAAATAAGAGAATTATCGCGGTCACCTTCCTCAATCCACTTAACCTTAAGCTCGATGCCTGCAACACTCGTAATACGAGCGAGAGTGCGCATTTAGCAACTGAAATTATAGCCGAAGGATTCCATCTGGGCTTCAGTCAATACTAATGGCAAACACTGCCAGTTCGCTTCGTAAAACCTTAAAATTTGGTTTTGTCCAAATCTTCCTTCAGCTGAGTAAGCCTCCTTAAATTTGGTTCTTACTCCAAAAAGAATAACGCCTTCAAAAGTCTTTGGCATTTCTTTTGAAGCTAGCCGCTTCAACTACCCGCTTTCCTCACCTCCAATTTCCTCCCTAACCACACTTCCCCAAGCTTAGGGAAACTTGCCCAAAACATCTTCAAAATTTATCCAGAAGAATAAGTTCTTCTTCAAATGCACCATGAAGCCAAGAGCAAAGAATGGGGCAATTGGTTTTAGAGGCCAGTCTAGTTAGATGCTTGACTTTTAATCCCTGAAAGGAATCCATGATTGACGAACTAATAAAGGAATCTGTCTTAATCTTGAAAAAGATTCTTGGCTCCTTGCATCCCTGTGTTGTTGGTCCAAGTAAAAGCGGGCCCAAAATACCAGGATCGCACAAGTCGTTAGCCAACATAAATTCCCCATATCGCTGGCAACGTAGAGAAAAATGAAATGCCTTACCGGCTTTTCCTTGTCCGCTTGAGACATAATACAATTGAAGCCCCGCCACCCCCCCCCCCGCCCCCAAACTGAAGGGTAAATCAATGTAATTGATATTGGAAATATCTCCACAATTGCCTTCTACCGTACTCTTATCTTTGTCCCCATAAACCACTCAGTAACCTCTCCACTCAATATTATTGGCCAAAGTAGCACTTCTCCCCATGATATACTGTTTGGTTTGAAAATAAAACATGAAAAAGAGACATCAAACAAGCTTCCATAGAACAAGAATACCTCCGGCTCTGCAACAAGACGGTTGAAAAAAAAAAAAAATAAAAATTTTCAGCTTTCCAGCAATTCTTGTCAATGTCTTTTCTACAAACAAAGTCCATTTTAGTCTCAAACAAACCTGTCAAATGAGACTAAACCTTGTGCTCCCCAGTGGAAGTGCCGGTAAATAATTTTCCAAGTCTCCTTCTTACGGAGGCACCTCTACAATTCCAAGCATAATAGACTAACATTATCCACCAAAGGGGCAAGGCATCCCGAACGCACTTTTCTCCAATAAAGATATCTGGCCCATGGACAAAGGCCCTATCTTCCCAGCTCCACACAGTAACCAGTTTACGCCAAAGTGTCAATGAACATTAATCCAAATTGGTCACTGGTTTGAAGGAATCAACTCATCATTTACGCCCTGCTTCTTCTAAACCCCAGGCAATCTCTGCAACGGTTCAAAGACTTTGAACGTTCTTTAGTGAACCGGGCCTTAGCTTTTTTCATGCCTTATCAGTAGCCTTAGCGCACCTTAGCTTTGTTTATCAAAGAATTTTTAACACTTTGGGGACCAACAGCTGCGAGGGAGAC
>NW_021318568.1:206849-213561 GCF_001605985.2 Dendrobium catenatum | reverse complement strand
GTGCACCTTTTGATGTAATGGTTAAAATTTTATTTAAGAACTCAGCAAGTTAAGCATGCTCATCTAGAGAAATCCAAGGTAGATAACTCCTTGGAAGTTAACACCATTAACTTGACAAAACTGTGAGGCCATTAGACCAAAGTGGATAGTATCTTCATAATTAAGAGTGGCCTATTACAAATGGTATAGAAAAATATATCCAGCGGAAAAGAATAAGTGTCATACAAGACAAAGTGCTACGTCATGGAAGCCACTTCTGAACCCAATATGGACAAAGTGTTACATGGTTGGAGTCACCACTTGAACTATATGGTCACCTTTAAAATCATATATATGTGGTGTATGATTATGGGATGAAGATATTGTTGAAATGCCAGTTAATATAAGTGGGAGAGATTGGTGAAAATCCGTTTAGTAAAATCAGCTAAACTCTTAAATATCGATGCACCTTTTTTGTAATGGTTGGAATTTTCATTTAAAAAACTCCATAGTTAAACATGTCATTCTAGAGAAATCCAATGATGGGTGACCTCATGAAAAGTTATACCGACATGATAGAACCAGAGGCCCTTAGGCCAAAATGGTCAATATCTCGATAATTAAGTTGAGTGTTTACATGGGCCACCCATGTTACACAGAGAGGAAGAATAATAACCAGAACAAAGTCTTCAATTTGTGGGGGTTAAAGTGGGGAATGGGCAGGTCGGATCTGACCGCTGACCGGCTGGGCACCACGCACCTTGAAGTCCGGTTTTTCTGACCAGCTTCGGTCCGGTCACCCGACCGATGACCGTTTCAAAAGTGTAATTTCAAAAACGGCAATCATTTCGATAAAAAAAACCGGGAATTTGTCGGGTCAAATCGGTTTGGTCATCGTATTCGTCAGTAACACCACCATTTTTGAGCGTGAATTGAACCCGGTTTGTAGCCACGAAATCGTTGGTCGGGTCGTCGGGTCGTGGGCAAATGACACCCTAGTTAAAGGCTCAACTATGTAATCTAACTGTGATTATGTAATCTAACTTATTACAAACATTAAGCGATTATCAATTATTTTATATTATCTAATATTGAATTTTTTTGTAGAAAGAGGTGCTTGGTTGAGAGCCTACAGCGTTGGAGCTACATCATCACACATCATGCCAAGGAGGGCCGGGGGGGAGAGGATCACGAGGGGTTGATCAAAGATCAAGAAAGCTTATGTGAGGAGAGTGTATAATATTTATAGGTGTTATGCATACAAATTATAGCTATATTTGTTTATTATGTATTCTATTCTTATGCATTCCATTTCTTATAGGATGATTTATATGAATTCACGAGAGTCAATATTCCACTGATGAGGAAATTCTCTTGGGATCTAAAAGTTCTCAAATTATAACATGTGGCCACAGGCAGTGGAAGGCAGATATAGGGAGAGTGTATGAATTAGTCTCCCATGCGTACACATATGAGACACAACCATCCATCCAGCAGCTATGGTTATAGCGCATTGATGAGATAATCGTCGAGGGGTGGCTACTTCACTGAGAGATAGAGCAGATGGCAAAGTATAAGCCGACATACTATTGCAATATTTGAGATATGGTGGAGTAAGGTCATATAGGAACGAACAATGAAAAAGAAGGTTTAGGAGCCTGAGGAGAGTGAGAGATATGAGGATAATTAGGGTGTACTACAGTATTGTAAAATGTGATGAAGTTAATATAATTTTTGAAGACAAATTCCATAGCATGTTATGTTGTTATATATGTTTATATTAGTTTGTTTATAATGAAATAATCTATTGTAAATTATAATTGATTTCTATGCTATAGAAGGCTTGGACTTCTTTTAGTTTTATTACACATTTCTGACAAATTTCCCTTTGAAATCTTCGATAAAAAAATGATGATATTTTTGGCATGAAACCTCATTTTTTTGGTGGAAATTCTGCGAAAATTTTCGGAGAGAAATTCAATTGGAGTTATTGTTGCTCCAAGATATTCTAACATAATTTTTTCTTTAGCTAAGTTGTAATTTTTGTCATTAATCCGTCGAAATTTTTTCCAATGGAAATTTTGGTGATAAAACTTTAAGAGTGAGTAAATATAAGGGAATAGATAGGTCCTTTATTTCCCTAATTTGGCCTGAGCATTATAAAAGTGATTAAATGATTTTTCAAGGATTTAGTTGACGGTTTATTAGTTTTAGAGGTTTGCTTATAAAATATAAAAGAGTATGAAAGTTTTAGAGCAAGTATTAAAGAGTAGTGAGTACTTGAAGGAAATTAAAATAAATGTATTCTCATCAACAAAAAATAAACACTTAAAGCACTAGCACCAAGCAAATAAAAACTGTTTCACAAAATAAATTTATTCAAGCTAAAATTATAATGTACTTCATATATTTATAACAATTATAGACTCTTGAAGCAACCATCTTGGTGGAAAAAATGAGGGAAAAGAGGGAGGAAAAAGATGTATTTAGTGGTATTAATGAGGAGCTCCAACACCTTTTCTAATGTTTCCATCTATAGCTAGGCATGCGTATCCTTAGTGGAAAATAAATCATAATACATAATAATATGATTTTCATTTAAAATATTCTAAGTTATAAACTAATTTGTTGGCTCTTTATCAATTAGGTTTTATTATTATCTTTTTCTTAAGCTTTAGTTTTAACTCTTTTAATTGAGTTTTTAACTTGATTATATTTATCCACATGATATGCTATACATGTAATTTCTAATAATTAGAGAAAACATTAATATAATGGAGTAGACATAAACTATGAAAGATGATTTATATCATGAAAGTAGGAGAGACCTTAAAGTGCCAGAATTTTCTTCAAGAGAATTGATAGTCCACTTATTCATTCTTCTTGTAGAAGGCAGGATTGATGATTAGGAAGGGGAATTATAGAATTTGGTTGAGAAAATAGGCATTAGGGTTATTGATGACAATCAACATCAATTTTTGATGGCGGCAGTGGGCACCAACCTTAGCATGATGGCGAGTATCAATTTTGAGACTAATAGTGAGAATCAATGATAAATTTGTTACTGGCCACTAGCCTTATTACCAATGATGATAATTAGGCGAGTTCCAATCTCGTTAAAGATGATAAGCATCTAGATTATTTACAATTTGAGAGTTAGGATGTTAACAATGACATGATATTGCCTTGGAGATGATGGAGAGAGTCAATATTGATGTCTATGAAAAACATCAACTTCATTGGTGTTAGTGGGCATATGTCTTATTGGTGATGACAAGTGTCAAAGTTATTGACAATGATAGGCGTCATCCTTATGGCATTGATTTCATGGAGACTGTTGGTCAAGATGAAAATGGAAAGCATCAAAGTTATTAACAACAATTGACATCATTCTTAGAATAATGGTGGAAATCAATGCTGGTGTTGATGATGAGCATCGACCTTGTTAGTATCAATGACCATTACAATTATTAATGACGGTGGATGTTAGCATTTGTGATGATTGGGTACATTAACATTGGTGTAGAAGACAAGTGTCCAGCTTGTTAATGATTGTAGAGTTGGCTTCAGCATTTGCATTCGTGTTGACAATGGACGTCAACCTTATTTGTGATGATAAACATCAGGTGATGACAATATGTGTCCTCAAGGGTAGCAATGGTAGATATCAACATTATGGTGACAATGTTATGTTGACTTTGTTCGTAATGAAAGGAGCAAATATTTTTTTTTAAAATATAGAACATAAGTATGGGTGTTAAAGATGGGGTGTCCCCTTGATTTCCACAATTTGTCAACCATGGTGATGATGTATATTGAGGCTATTCACAATGATAAGATTCGAGGTTGTGATATGAGTCAACCTTAATAGCGATGGTGGGCTTCAACCTTATTGATGATGATTAATATAACAAATATTGTCAATGGTGGTCATTAGCTTTATTAGTGATGACATGCATAAACTACTAAAAAGTAAAATTTTGTGAGAGTTCTTTATTTTTCAATATTAAAATATGCAAGTCCCAAAGGAATGTAGCTCTTGAAAATTTGGAACATAAAATTAAAATTTTAGAAAAAAATATTATGTACAATCGAACTTTTATTACGTCCTCTGACCGAACGTAGAATGTTACTCGATTTTTGCTCAGTATTTGGTCGGTATTGTTTGGTAATAACAAGGAATACCGCTCTGTGAAGACTAATACCGAGTAATACCGAGCAATACCGAGTAATCCCAAAAAATACCGAGTTTTTTCTAGAAAAACTCGGTATTTTTTGGGATTACTCGGTATTGCTCGGTATTGGTCTTCACAGAGCGGTATTGCTCGATATTTGCTCGGTATTTCTCGTTCTTAGTGCCGGCAAAACCTAGATCAAACTTTAACACGCTTGTCGAGCAAGGTGACTAGCACCCGATGCATTTTGCTTCTTTTTATTTTATTTCAATTTTTCAACATTTTCTTTCTAAAATTCATTAAAAAAAACTTCCCCCAAACATTGCAAAAAAAAAAATCTCACACAATTTTGACAATTTTTCTCTCTCATTCAATTCGCCAAATCCCTCAAAGTATCTCCACCCAAAAAGACCTATTTTCACTCCAAAATGCAACAATCATATAAAAAAGTAGTCCATCTCCAACCGAACTCCATTTCTAACAAAAAAAAAAAAAATTATGTGTATACTTTTTCTCATGTCTGCTCTGAATAGTGTGACAGACGAATGACATTTTGAATATTGTGACGTTAATATTATCGTCGTACTATATTGACGTCGCACTGTTTACAGCTAAAATAAATTTTTTTTTAAAAAAAGTATTTATATTTTTCATTTGGGTGGACTTTTTGTTTAAACAAACGAACGTTGAATTGTTGATGCCTTAAAATCCCGCTCATGTTTATGGGACATAGAAGTTGCCTAAGTTCACAACTCTTAGGGCATCTCCAACGGAGAACTCCATTTTTCACGCCAAAATACCGCAAAACGCAAAAATGGCGTGGTGCTGTTCCAATCGAACGCCATTTTCTTGCTTCTGCGCGAAAGTAACGATTATTCTCCTTTCGCGCGTTTTTCCGGTTGAGAGAGGAAAATAGCGTGGGTGAACAGTGCAACGCCAATATTGACGTTGCACTGTTCACCCGCAAGCAAATGGCGGACGTTTTGGCTTTCGGCTGGAGCGAGGTAATGATGCCAAACGCTTTGGCGTTCGATTGGAGATGGCCTTTATGACAAATCTTTAGCTCCCTATGAAAAGGGTTACATCATCACATCTATATCATACTTCTCCAAAATATTATATTATTGACACCAATTGATTGACCTACGCTACGTGTGGTTAAGTCATTGACTACTAGAACTTTCTAATGCATGCTAAGTTGAACTTCACCCCAATAATTAATTAAATAAATTCAAAATTGTGTCGATTCATCATCTTCTTAAGCTTAAATAATAATAATAATAATAATAATAAGTGATATGAATTCATTAAGCATAAACATGAAGCAATATCTTTGAATAAATATTTTAATTTGATATAAATTACTTTAAGATGAATTTAAAATTATTAATTAGTTTATTTTAAGATTACTATTTTATATCAAAAAATTGTACTCATTTCAAATTAAATTTAATATTTTTAATTTTTTTTCTAATATTATTTTTATCAAAATATTCTAAAAATTTTTAATCTTTATTTTAATAAAATTTCCCATTTTTCATACATAAATAACCTTTACATGTAATTACATAAATATCTTCTAAAGTATTTATCCGAAATAATTGTAAGATTAATATTGAATCCAAATTTGTTCATAGTCAATACTCAAATCTTACGTCAATATGGAGTAAGAAAAATAGAGAATTAGAAAGAGAAAGGGGAGAGAATATGAGAGAAGCTCTTACATTTCATTGCTTGAAAGTAGAGATGTTGAAATTAATAAATTATTATGTGTTCATAGGCTTGTCGTGTGACCCTCTATTTATAGGTAGGAGTAGAGTAGGGGTGTCAATTTCGGGTCACGGGTCGGGTTCGTGTCTAACCCGAAATGACCCGAAGCTAAACGGGTTGACCCGAACCCGACCCGGTTTTGGATACGGGTCACTATTCAAGACCCGAACCCGACCCGAGTCGGGTTCGGGTTAACCCGGATTGACCCGCTAACCCGAGTAATTTTCATTAATATCTCAAAAAAAAATAAAACATCAACACAGTTAAACAAAAAATTGCATGAAAAAATTTTTTATTTATGAATTAGAAGCAATTTGCTAATTACAATATACAAATTATACAAAATATTAAACTAACAAATAAATTAAACAAATAATTACAATTTACAGATAATTCAAACGAATATTACAATTTAAAAAAATTTTGAACTCCTTGACTAGTTGAAGTCTTGTGAAGTTGTGCCTGCCTGCCTGCACTCATGGAGTCCTGGAGATATAAGCTAACTGCAAAAAAGATAAACAATTAAATAGATATAATTTTAAATCCATGAATTAGTTGAAAGCTTGAGTTATTAGCTCAGATTAACCCTTCAAATAATTCATCATTCAATGAAATGTGAGTCAATATAATTTTATACGGACTTGCGAATTGAGATATTGCCATCCAAGGCGGCAATTTGTATTTTATACTTAGTATCTGTTTGATTAGCCCTCCAAATGCCACCTGGTTGCAATAACTTTTTTCCCACAAATGACATCACAATAAGTTTAGAAGGGTACTCATCATCG
>NW_021318568.1:195923-206111 GCF_001605985.2 Dendrobium catenatum | reverse complement strand
GCGGGTCGAAACGGGTCGTTAGCGGGTTACCGGGTTAACCCGGACCCGACCCGAAATTTGATCCGGGTCACTTTTATGAACCCGAACCCGACCCGTTTTTCGAACGTGTCGTGTCCAACCCGAAAATTCCGGGTCGTGTTCGAGTCGGGTTTTCGGGTCGTGTCAATTATTGACACCCCTAGAGTAGAGGCAAGACTATATAAAAAGAATTAAATTAAAAGATAAATATATGAATAAAATCATATGGTCTAATGAAATTTTACTAAAAGAAGGAAATATGATAAGTATATCTCTTTAATTACATCAGGAATAAATAAAAGCTTTTCAAATATAAGAGAAGCTCATATGCCACTGTTGATTGGTCTAATCTGATCTAATTGATCTATAAAATTGACATCTTTTAACTATTTGGGCTTACTTGAGCTTAGTATGAGCAATTTGGGTTGCAATGGCATTTTATTGAAAAAAATAAATTGTATCCGTAAGGTAATGATAAAAGATTTTTTTTTTCGTAGTTCTATTATTTAAGAACTTGGTGATCTCATGCATTAGCATGGTGTAGGTGAGCTGAATTAGGGGAGTCAATTTTTGACATGACCCGAAACCCGACTAAAAAGATCGGGCGGGGTTCGGGATGACCCGGAATCCCAAAAATAACCCGGAAATGGTCTGCCCGTGTCGAGTGCCCGGCATGTCGCATTACTTGGCGTGCGTCGTCCGACAGATCTCGTTGCTAGTAGCTTCGACCTTCGTGTCACTTCGCACCCTGGCGTTGCTTCACGTGCTGCCACTGCCTTCGACGGGTCGGGTCCATGTTGAAATAGCCGACCAGTTTGCAAAAACGGGTCGGGTTCGGGTTGACCCGTTTAGAGTCGAGTCAACTCTAGTTCGACCCGAACCCGACCCGTCGACCCAAATTGACACCCCTAAACCGAATCGGCTTGAACTTGACTCATTAACAAGCTCACGAGTTAAACTTATTGAGTCATGAATTGGAGCTCGACTAGACTGGCCTGTTTTACATTTGTGCTAAAGCCAGCTTGACAGCTTTACATCTTCCGGCTTGAAAATTTAATGTGAAGTGGAGGGAATAAGCATTAGACTAACAACTCTATTTTAATACTATTTAAGCTGAAGTGATAGATCGGGTTAGCTTACCGTACCGGACTTCTCTTCTACTCTATGGACTATGGCCCCCAAATCATAGCGAAAAATGGATTTTTTTCCTCCCTAATGATAGAACAAATGCTTAAACAATCATTAATAAGGAGCTAAGAACCGAAGCAAAGGCGGCACTTTTATTTTCGGCCTCGCAGCTCTCATCAGTCTGATTCTGATCTCTCGCTTCAGCATCTTCAACTCTCTTGCATTTCCAAGGCACTTCTCAATCTAGGTTTTCGTTCAATCCTTTGTATTCCCCTCCTTTTCTTCTTCTTCCTCGCTCTTTGGTGGGAAGTTTTTTTTTTTTTTTCCTTCTTGATCTACAAATTTGTTCCTTTCCACTGGCTCATCAAAATTCCAGTTTGATATATTCCTCTTTGTTGTTTGCTAGATGCAGTTATTGGTTACGTTTCTAATTTATTACTTCTGTCGCAGTTGAATATTGGAAAGTTGACGTGTTACTGAAATTACTTTTTTTTTTCTACTTTTTCCTGGTGGTGGGTTTCTGATTCTTGTTCACCAACTACTGATGTTTTAATCTTCGATCCATGTATGGATGAAACCTCGATTTCTCTTTGCTTCCCACTGAATTCTGGAGCAACGGCCTGCTTTCTACTAGATCAGATCTCTCTAACCTAGCCGGATTCTGTTTTCCATGGGTCTCTGCCATGGCAAACCTATCCAGGAATCAGAAAGTCAAGCCGAGGACCTTCCGGCTCCTAAAACCCCCCCAATCTCAACTAATGAAGAAATTCCTCCCATTCCTCTATCTCCGAAGCCGCTCAAGATACCATTTTACAGCCTTAGTCCCCTAAGGGGCTCCTACAAGAACTCGCCGGCTAATTCGAGCGTGAGCTCGACGCCTTTGCGGTTCTTCAAGCGACCGTTTCCTCCTCCGTCACCGGCAAGGCACATTAAGGCACTACTCGCTCGTCGGCATGGGTCACTGAAGCCAAATGCAGCCTCGATTCCGGAGGGGGATGAGGTTGAATTGGTCCTCGATAAGAATTTTGGATTCTCGAAGCAGTTCTTCTTGAAGTATGAACTTGGAGAAGAGGTGGGAAGGGGGCATTTTGGGTATACTAGTTCGGCCAAGGTGAAGAAAGGCGAGATGAAGGGTGCGGAGGTGGCTGTTAAGGTTATTCCAAAGGCAAAGGTGTGTGTTTTGTTTTTGTTCCTGATCTCCCATCTTATTTTCACTTGCAGATCAGACCTTTTGTATTTTATATTTTTTAAAACATTTGTTTGATTGTTGATCTATTTTCTTCTATAATAGTCTCGCTTTCTTTTGAATTGAGATGTGGAATGCATAAGCTGAGCTTGATGATTTATCCATTCTAAATTGTTTTTTGGAGGAATTGTACATATCAAAGCAGCAAATTTGTGATCTTCGGTTGCTTAATTTTTATGATTACATCACCAGTAGATTTTTTTATCTGTTATTAGGATAATCTTTTCCTCATGACCGATTCTCTTACCTTCTTGTGACAACATAAAAGTTTCTATAACTTGATATTATATTCTTGAAGAACATGCTTGCCATTGAGAAGTTAATGATTGATGCAAAACAAGTTAGTTCATTGAAGTTTCCTGTCTGTGATTTCTAGCTGTTACAGTGGAGGTTGGGTTTCAGTCCAGTGCTCTCTTTTGTTTTTCATATGGTATTCAGTTGTATCTGCTTTGTCTCTATTTTGTGAATCATGCAACGATGAACAGAGTTTTGGAGGATTTTCTTACTCATTATTGCATAGGTGTAGCTCTTTTTATTCTGATAATAATTTTTTAATCTAGGTGGAATGGAGGAATACTTCAATATTAGCCTGTAAACCAGTTCTTCTCCTTTAACAGGGAAAGATTGGCTGCCATTTTTTTCTTGGCTGCAATAGTAAGGATTATGTTATTTTATTGTTTTTACATCTTCTCTGAACATTATAATGAGTACACTACCACAAAGCTATGTATCATAATTCAGGAAGGCATCATGAATTTTTTATTTATATTGGTATCACTAGTAAAGGAGCTTTACATTTAAGGGCTTTCAATTGGATAGGGCAACTCTTCTCTTTGGCTATCTTCTTTGCACTGTCAGTATTTATAAATCTTAAGATGGAGAATTAGGATCTGCCTATAATTATGAAGCACCGACACTTCTCCTCAAAGAGGCGTGCAGTGTCCGACACCGTATCGGACACGACACGCGTTCGACACTCTTCCGACACATGTCAGACACACCGAAAACGTGTCCAATTAAAAAAATATTTAATACAAATTGGACACGCGTATCCGACACCTTAAATATTTTATGAATTTTTTAAAATAGAATTTCATGTATTTAAAATTTTTACTTATTCAAAATATAAAAATTAAACTTCTTATTTCTTTATCCACAACACCAAATCAATCACCCTCTTAATATCAACGATAAACATCATCTTAATATTTATTGCATAACATCAATTCCGAACTCTTGACATCTCCTCTCTCGATGACTGATAAACTGCATGGATGCCCTACTCTGTATATCCTAATATTAATCATTTTAAGCAGAAATTCTAGTTAAATGACTTATTATTTCTAAATTATTTTTAAAATAATACTTATTCAATTTTTATACACTAATTTTAAAATATAAAAATTATAATACCGTGTCCAACCCGTGTCCGTGTCCTATATTTTTAATAATTGACGTATAAAAATTATAATACCGTGTCCAACATGTATTCATGTCCTATATTTTCAATAATTGACGTGTCCGTGTCGTGTCATGTCCATGTTTGTGCATCATAGGGTTTATGTGTGTTCGAGTCGGCTACACATCACTTTTGCCAACTTCACATATGCCTTTATATAAAAAGTGAACGGATTTACATACATACTATAGAATTTTGATGTATTTATATATCCAACACATAAATCTTTATATTTATTTATGTAACATCTAAATTTTCATATCACATAAAAAATATCACTAATATTCATTTTTCTAAAGACAAAATGCACTTTTTATGCATATATTTTGATGTGATTGAGAAACTAAAATATTATATAAGCAAGTGTAAAAGTTTTGATGTTAGATATACAAATACATAAGAATTTTATAGTGTCAATAGTGCACTATTTTTGACACATGATTCATTTATGTTTTGTTTATTTCTTTGTGTTAAAGATAATGTTAATATTTTCATTTTGTGATAAATAGTCATTACTTCTATGAACTTCCATATTTTTAATGGGCACACAAAATTCTGATGGGCATTTTTCTTTGTTGGATTTTTTTTTTTCATTTTTCTTTTTTAGTCCGTTTTTTTCAATGGAAGGTATTGGTGAAATTTATTTCATTCAGGATATCATTTTTTCCCTTATTATTCACTGGCAGATGACAACGGCTATTTCTATTGAAGATGTGAGAAGAGAAGTTAGAATCTTGAGCTCTTTGACCAGTCACAAGAATCTAGTACAATTCTATGATGCCCATGAGGATGACGATAATGTTTACATAGTGATGGAGTATGTTGCAACTCCTTCCCTATTTATTTATATGTCACACACACACACACACAAATATATACATATATATATTCAAGCAATACTTACTAAGGCCTTCTAGTGAATCCATATTTTAAGAACATTTTTAAATGTATGCCATGCTTTTTGCTTTTGTTACTTGCATCAAAGAGTTAGTTTCACTAACGGCATCAATTTTTTGTAGTATCTTGCATAACAAATCACTGGAACTTCTAGCTTTTTAAATCTTTTGTCTGATATTCATTTATTGTGCATCCATTTTGTGGAATGAGAAATGAACTTAAGATAACGGTAACTTAGTAAAATCCTCACTTCCTACTTTAATATAACGACTTACTGATTTTATAGCTATGAAGCATGATTAATTCTGATGCTTTTTTCTGATAGTTTATAAGATAGCATGCATTTCTTGCTTGCGACATTGGATGGAGCATTTGCTTGACTTAGTTTCTGATTTCTTGATCTTATTTAAGAAGATTGCATAACTTGAATTTGGCCCCTAGGTTCTCTTGACTTTTTAATCTTATAGTAACACTTGGTAACTTAGTAAAATCCTTACTTCCTACTTTAATATAACGACTTACTGATTTTATAGCTATGAAGCATGATTAATTCTGATGCTTTTTTCAGATAGTTTATAAGATAGCACGCATTTCTTGCTTGCGACATTGGATGGAGCATTTGCTTGACTTAGTTTCTTATTTCTTGATCGTATTTAAGAAGATTGCATAACTTGAATTTGGCCCTAGGTTCTCTTGACTTTTTAATCTTATAGTAACACTTTTGTTATGCCTCAGGTTGTGCAAAGGTGGTGAATTGTTAGACAAAATACTTTCGAGGTATGCTTTAACATGGAAAAATCTACTTTTTCAACTCAAATTTGATACTAATCATCGCCACTTTGTTGTTCTATGGTTCCCATATTAATGTGAGTTAGAGTTAAAGAATGACCTTTGGCTTTCTAATTATATAGAGGCGGCAAATACTCGGAACAAGATGCGAAGGTTGTCTTGATCCAGATTTTAAGTGTTGCTGCTTTTTGTCATCTCCAAGGTGTCGTCCATCGAGATCTCAAGCCCGAGGTACTGGCACCCACCGATTTTCCATCCAATCACCAAAATATATAATCTTTAATCTAATTGTTACCCCTTTTTCATGTTTAGAATTTTCTTTTTGCTTCCAAGGATGAGAATGCAACCTTGAAGGTCATAGATTTTGGTTTGTCAGACTTTGTTAAGCCAGGTTAGAACAGTGTAAAAGAAATTTTATTTTGCACTTATCTTGCAGACTAATTTGTCTTCTGATGGAATCTAACTTAGTGGAATCATTGACAACACTCAGATGAAAGGCTGAATGATATTGTGGGAAGTGCGTATTATGTTGCCCCTGAGGTTCTTCATAGATCTTATGGTACAGAGGCTGATATGTGGAGTATTGGTGTTATTGCATATATTCTTCTATGTGGAAGCCGTCCATTCTGGTCTCGGACTGAATCTGGCATATTTCGAGCTGTATTGAAGTCAGAGCCTAGTTTTGATGAAGCTCCTTGGCCTTCTTTGTCTGATGATGCTAAGGATTTTGTGAAGAGATTGTTGAATAAGAATTATTGCAGGCGAATGACCGCTGTACAGGCTCTTAGTAAGTTCCTGATTTTTTCATCAAATGTTTAAAATATTGCTCTTGAACATTTCATTAACAAAAGTCAAATTATGGAATCAGGTCATCCATGGATTCGAGAATTTGAAGAAGTCAAAATTACCTTGGATATTTTTGTTTACAAGCTTGTGAAAGCTTATGTAGGTTCATCTTCACTAAGGAAATCTGCATTGAGGGTAAATTTATTGTCTTGTTCATTTTTGTGTTTTAATTAGTAAAGAAGTCATGTCCCTCTTCATAAAGAAAATTTAGAGCAACCAAAAATATGATAAGAACTCTAAACTTTTTTTCTTTACAATAGCTTCTAAAACTTCTTCAATGGAACTTAAATCACTAGATTATTCCTTTATTTTCTTGATTTCATGCAAAATATGATCATTAAAACCGTTAAAAGCTTGCAAACATCTATGGTTTATATTCTTCAAATTTGGCAGGCTTTAGCCAAGACCTTGACGGTATCCCAACTCTCGTATCTGCGAGAACAGTTTGCTTTACTAGGACCTAACAAAAACGGCTATATCTCATTGCAAAACTTTGAGACCGTTAGTTACTTCTTCTTTCTTTTACCTCTTTTTCTTTCAAGTATCTTATTTTACACTTCATGTTGAATTCCTAATTGGAACTTGATTCACAGGCCTTATTGAAGAACTCAACTGAAGCTATGAAGGATTCAAGAGTTCTTGACTTTGTAAAAATGGTATTCCCCTTGACATTTTGCATCAAAATATTATAAGAGATTTACATGTATAACACATAAATCTTTATATTTAATTATATAGTATTTCATGTGAAGAATGTGAAGAATTGATTGAGTATTTCATTCTAAGATTTGTGTAATATTTGTACAATCTTTTGATAGCTTATAATAGGAAATATAGAAAATCAAAAAAGAATAATTATAATAGTCCACGAATTGATGAATAGATATCATAATAATTACAGAATACTTATAATAGTTAACAAATGGATTAGGTGGCAGTACCGAAGTACTAATTCCATGGATTACTTTAGTGGTATGAAGCGACTAAATGAAGGTGTGGGACGCCCTGAGAGAGTGAAGACGTACCCATTCTAAGACCTCTTCTTGGTAAGGCTCATTGGTAAGCAGTGACTATAAGCTAAAAGTGTCCACTTGGTTTAGTTAAATCTAAGTCTATGTTGCACCGATACACCTATTTATGAAGGCATGTTGTATCAGATACATGTCGGATACGGATATACATCTGATACAACACCGATACTTGTCAAATATGACAAAGCCGTATCCAATTAAAATAATATTTAATTTTAAAAGGACACGTGTATCAGATACATGTCTCGTTAAAAAACGAAAAAATTTCAAAAAATGAGGCGTATTTCGTATTTACTTCCGCAATTGCGAGTGAGGGTTCTCTCATTTCCGAACCCGCGAGACGAGCTGTTTGGTCTTCTTCGTTTCTACGACCGCGAGTGTGCATTTTGCTTTTATTTTTTTTTTTTGTCATTTCAAATATTCTGTTTTGATTGCTTTCTTAATTTTTATGTGATTTATAAATTATAATGTTGTGTTCGCACCATACCCGTATTTTATATTTTTAAGAATTGACGTGTTCCGTATCCGTATCGTGTCGTATCCATGTCGCCGTATCCGTATCGGTGTAGTATAGATCTAAGTCAATATCAAGATGCTATAAGATAGATAAGATAGATTGCATCTAATACATGGTTCAGTTGTGGCTAGAACAAGACTGAGGCATTCGGCTTGAACACTTTCCTTAAAAATTTCTAGTGTGAAAAAAAGATTCGCAGGGTGAGCTTGAATTAATGGAGCGGCATTAGAGTCAGAATTGGTGAAATTATTTTTTCCGCGCTTTATTCTCTAAATCACTTCAAAAACATCCTGATTATAGAATATGAAAAAAGTAGATTATCACGAGTAGTTTTTTCTGATGTGATCTAAAGTTTAAGCTTTTATAAAATAAATATGAAGATAAGATGTTAGATATAGAAATATATACGAATTAAGTGATTTATGCCCAAATTTGATTTCTTAAATTCTTGGTTTCCTTATCTGTTTATCTTCCTGGATGCAGTTGAGCTCTCTTCAGTACAGGAAGTTAGACTTTGAGGAATTTGCTGCTGCCACATTAAGTGTTCATCAGCTAGAAGCATTAGATACCTGGGAGCAGCAAGCTCTAAGAGGATTTGAGCTATTTGAAAAGGATGGAAATAAGCCTATCATGATAGAGGAACTTGCATCAGTATTCTTCCTTACTATAATCTTCCTATTATCATCCTTCAGTTCATATAGAGTATTTTTTTATTCTGTCTATAACTATCAGAACTAGAAAAATGCTTATAACCTTTAGTGATTTCCTTCATTCCTGTTACCAGGAGCTTGGCCTTGCTCCATCAGTTCCTGTTCATGTTGTTCTCCAAGATTGGATCCGGCATTCTGATGGAAAGCTTAGCTTCTTGGGATTTGTTAAGCTTCTACACGGGGCGTCGACGCGTTCGATAGCAAAGATTAGTGATTGAAATAGCTAGAAAGTATTCACTCTTTAGTTGTTGAGGAGCAAGAAATAGCAGAGATATGTAGTGTTAAACATTCATATCTTAACTTTTTTGTTCTGCTCTTCAGACTTCACAGAAATGTACAGTTGAGAGGGTAAGTGAAATTGATGCCTTTGAATTTGCGTTTATAAGCCATGCAACTTCTATTTTTTTGTTTTTTAAATTTTTTAGTTTTCTTTTTACACTTTTATTTTATGTTTTAAAGTAAATCAAGTTATTTTTAAAAACATTTAAAAATAATTTTTTTTAGGTTTTTTAAAATTTTAAAAATAATTGTCAATGTCAGCCTCCCCCCTCGCCTACTATCTCCATCAGTCACCACCTCGTTAGTTGCCTCTACTACGAAAAATTATTATGTCCGGATTTCAGGCCCCAATGAAAATGCGCTATGTCGGGTACCAGGCATATACCGAGCAGTACTCAGTACTCGATACAGCTTAGTACCTGAGCGTAAGCCGGACTGTTCTCCCGTCCTGTGTCCGCACAAAATAATCTCTCCTCTACTACACCATAGTACCGTAGACTTAACATATAAGCAAAATTGATATCAAATTGTATGCTGATTGAAAAACTATAATCACATAACTTCGAAATTAGGTTTTGTTTGGGATAATTTTCTTATTGTTTTTTAAAGCGGGTTTTTAGTACAACAATTTTTTTTAGTTTAAAAAAATTTAATATTAAAAAGTTGTTTTAAAAAAATAGTAAAAAAAAGTTGTTACAAATGAAGCTTAGGCCTTTTCGAAGGATAGTGAAATTCCCAACAATTAAGGAAATTAGGTGGCCATTATGGAGCAATTATTAAGCTAAATATGCAAGTATCAAATCCCCTACTACTTGCATAAGGTAATGAAGGTTAAATATGAGTTAGAGCATCTCAAGCAACTATGCCACAATATTTGAAGAAATTATTAAATGTGGAGTTTATGCACCTAATAAATCAAAGGTGGATATAAATTTTTAGATTAATGTTCTGCATATAATAAATTCGTACTTTAATAATTTCTAGAGCATTTGTGGAATGGCTTCAGAGGAATTTTTACTGTCTTCCAATAATAAAGTTTTGTTTATGAATCCTTAGATCTTTTATTTTCAAGAATCTCATGCACTATTTGTAATCCATGTCTCCCTCTTGTTGTGCTGAGGATGAAAGGAAAAAACAAAGTTCAAGGGTATTCTGATAATAATTAGTCAGAATAGGCATCATAGTTTTTAGTGGTAGAAACTATGTTTATAAAAGAATAGAGGTGTGACCAAACCATCTAAGATGACTCTTTCTAATCTTATTTTTCA
>NW_021318568.1:114573-194433 GCF_001605985.2 Dendrobium catenatum | reverse complement strand
TACAGTACAATTGATTGTATTTATTAAACATTGATTTAATTGACTAATCATGAGGACTAATTTAAGTAAGATTTTAAATATCATACAATATATTTGGGATCATATATTACGGTTAGTTAAAAAATCAAATTTTAAAATACTTACTTAAATTGTCTAGCAACTAGCTAGGGTTTCCTGATAGAAATAAATCATACAATACGATTAGTTTAAAAGTATTAATTATAAGGTTAGCCATTAAAATTAATTTTTTATATAGCTAATCATATAGTATGATATGAATCGTACGATACAATTAGTTAAAAAAATTTAAACTCATTTTTTCTCATTATTATGTGTGTGTGCAAGGTCGCAAATTTAGCATACACATTTATATGGCCATACTCAAGAAATATAAAATAAAAAAATTAAAATACAGACTATTTTAAATCATCATATTCTACCCAAACTTGAGCCTTGAATATTCTTGAGCACTGTATGATGTACCTGAAATGTTAGTATACATAAAAAAATAATATGCAATATAGGTGCTATGAGAAATAAAAATTCAATCAATAATATTTTTTTATCATCAAATTAATAATTTATGGATCTTGGATTACAACAATCTCTCCATTTTTTATGATATCAAATATTTTTTATTGAAAATACAAGTTAATATTTTTCTCATAATCTCCCTCTCACTAAAATAGTGGTAAGATAATTTTTTTTAAAATACTTTTAGCTAAATGCAAAAGTAAAAGTACAATACAAACATAAGATTCATAAAATAAAATTCATAATAAAGAGGAACATATATAATTGTAGAAAAATAAAAAAATATAAAGCATAGAACACATATCTTAAAAGTAGGAAGACCCTTAATCAGGTGGTGTTGGTGGCTGGAAATACTTGTGAATTGATGAATATTATTCATCAAACCAAGCCATGTCCGGCTAGTGCTACTCATGCTACTGCTAGACGTGAGTGTTGAAGCTTATGAATAACTGACCAACTCTCCAACTTAAGGACTCATATTGAGAGAGTTGGAAAGTAGTTGCTGGTGCTAAAGATGGTATAGGAGTAGGAGAAGGGGGTGCTGCCAGATGGTCTTCCTCTTCTTCATCAAAATTGAGCTCCTTTTTTTCCTTCATGTCCCCGTTGATGATGAAAGAGAATGTGGAAGAAATTGTCGGTGTAGAAAATAGGGAAATGATCGGCAATGGTAGGGTAGACATGCTCATACTTTTTAATTTAGAAAATAGGAAATGACATATCCTAAAGTAATATTTTGCTTCCTTCGGATTGAAGAAAGATGGATGGAGGTGAGATTATGGATATAGCTTATAATCATTTGAGCTTCATCAAACTGTGCCCCATACATGACAAAATAGATAACCAAGGATAGAAGTGGGGTAATGTTTACTAAATCTCTAGCTTTAGGAATGATTGAGTTTCTAAGAACATGATGGATAATATGAGCATTTTGATTTAAGGAATGGACAAGGGGCTGATGTTTATTTATAGCAATATTCCTAATTATTAGATTGATAACACTCCAATCATAGTCACCCCTAGAAGACATTGAATGTGGGTGAGGCCCTTCTATAGATAGGTGAAGACATTGGGCTAAATCCTCTTTGGTAATTTTGACTAGGTGTGTAAAAATATAAGACCTCATGATAGGGACATCGATACTAATCCTAAGGTTGGAAAAAAATTCATAAAAAAAAAAAACTTAAAATTGAATTGGATAGCTAAAATGAGTAAGAATTGGAAAATGGTGGATGCAAAGAAGTTCATCACCTCATAATTTAGGGCTTGTTGATTCAGCAATCTGGATGGAGTGATGCAGGCTTCATTGTACCAATAATAGGTTGTTTCATCTTCTACAAACGGGAATCAATCTTTGATAGGATGACGAGAGGAATAGCTGCCTCTTTGGATCAGACGAGCGTACTTGCTACCTCTGACCATTTAAACAATTGAAGGTATGAGTAAAGAAGAAAGCAAAGATTTGAAGAATTGGATGAGTTAAGCTTTAGAAACACCTTTAATTTATAGAATTTCCAACTGATCGTACAATACAGTTTGAGACTGCACAGTACGATCAGACAAATTTAAATTATCTATATGACTTGTTAGAAAAAATGACAAAATCATACAACATGATCAAGATATTACTAGATGATCTTAAGAAAAAACATTCGTCCCAAGGAGTCATTTGTATGACTCTTGACCAAACTGATCGTACAGTATGAACAGGTGTTCGTATAGTACGATAGGTCAATTAATATTGTACCAGTTGATTTGAATTTGTCCAATGGCTTTTGACACGTATATCGTATAGTACGAAGAGGGTTTATTATACAATACGATCAATAATGATTGATACCATATCAGAGCCATTGATTTCACATAAGACTGAGATTTATGTAGGGATGTGTAGAACGCATAGTACGATGTGAATAAAATTTTGATTTGTCATTTTTTATTTAAAATAAAAGGTGTGTGAAGATCAAGAAATATCTACTAAATGCAAAATAATAAAATAAATGAAAACAAATCAACAAATAAATAATCATAAAATTTTAAAATATGATACACATAACACATATAAAATGGTTGATTTCAAATGATAGAAATTTGATTCATCCTGAATCAAACATGAATGTCTATAACACTTAGTATAGTCCTCAAGATGTTAAAGGTGTCATAAACAAGGGGTTTGATAAAAATGTATTTTAATTGATTTTCAGTAGCTATATGATGTAGTTCTATATCTCCCTTGGCTACATAATCTTTAATGAAATGATGCATAATGTATATATGCCTAGTGTAAGAGTATTGGAATGGATTTTTAAAAATACAGATAACATTAGTGTTGTTACATATAATAATAAAAATGGTACCTACATTCAGTCCAAGATCTAAGATTTATCGCTTCAACCATAAGACTTGAGCAACACAGCTTCTTACACCAATATATTCTGTCTCAGCAATGGATAGGGATATTGAATTTTACTTTCTATTAGACCAAGAAACTAATGATTGGTTTATAAATTGTCAGGTTTCTGAGGTGCTTTTTTTATCTACCATACATCCTACAAAGTCAGAGTTTGTATATCCTATGATTTCAATGGATGAGCTATGTATTTGATATCAAATACTTAAGTTTGGGATAACTAATAGGTATCTAAGGATTCTCTTAACATCAATCATATGAGATTCTTTGAGATCAGCAAGAAATCTAATATATAGATATACACTGAACATGATACTAGGTCTACTACTAGTCAAATAAATAAGTGATCTAATTATCCCTTTATATTTTTTCTGGTCAATTGATTTTTCATTGGGTTCATTATCTAATTAAATGGTAGAGCTTATGGGAGTATTGATTATCGTAGAATTAATAATCTCATATTTATTAAGGATGTCTTTGATTGGCTAAGGAATATTCCATCATCCTTTTGTTTCACACTAAATCCAAGGAAATATGTAAGCTCTCCCATCATACTCATCTCAAACTCCTCACTTATTATTTTTGAAAATTCATCATAAAGATTCTTATTTGTAGATTCAAAAAAGTATATCATTAACATAAATTTAAACAATGAATGGTTCTTTTCCTTTTTTTTAAGGAATATGGTGATGTCTACATTAGCCTTAACGTAAAATTATTTTATATTTTTTAAAGGGGTTATACACACACACACACACACACATAACATCTAAAATAATTATTTTGACATACCTAGCATCTAAAATAATTATTTTGACATACCTAACACCTAAAATACACTATTTACTTATATACCACATAAACAACATTCATAACATCTGAAATAGCACTATGTTATATTTCTGTCAAAACCTCACCCCGACTCCTTTGAGTCTGTTCTTTTTCCAACGTGAAAGCTTCTCAGATGACCCGTCACTTCTTCCAAGCTCGAGTAGGTTCTGATATCTCTCCACTCTTCTCATGTCTTTCTCATGCCCTAGGTCTTCTCTGCAAAACCAAGGAAGGTAGCACCACCAACGTATTTATTTATTTGGTTCGGTTCCATGATAATGTGCTGATAAATAATGTATCCCAATTGGTGTGGTGGGTTTTTGTGCTTTATACGATGATGATATCCCGCCTATTGGACCCCTCCCCTTGGATGGTCTTTGGGCAACCAGGGGAGCAGCTATTTCTACTATTAAAGTGTTGATTAATATGATCTTATTTATGAGTCCAAGCTTATTTTTTTAGATTTTAATAAAATAAGTTATTTTTATGTTGTTCGACATTCTTTTTGTAATTGTAGTAAAAAAAATTAACAACTATAAAATGAGTTCGAGCCGCTCGACAATATCAATGAGAAACCCAAACAATCAAATTTATTGTCGCTACAATCTGCAATGCACAATCTATACACTTTGCAAACCTACTAATCGTGGAAGAAATTTCTATAGATGTCTTCGAAATAGATCAAAAGATGATTGTGATTATTTTAGGTAGTTTGAAGAAGCAAATGATCTACTGACTAATCTGAATTAGTTAAGAAGTTCAAATGTAGGCGAAATTAGTTTGAGCCATTTTGTATCAATTAGAATCATTTTTCTTCAAATTAAAACTTTGTGCTTGTTGCCATTGCTGTGAATTCTCTCACAAAGATTTCTTGCTGTAAACTTTGACTATAGTTTAATTTGTGATGCTTGATCTTGTTTAGAGCTGTACAAAATGTGAAATCTATGTTGCAATGTTTAAGCACTAGATCCAATATTGAGATATGTGTTATATAATTCTTGATTGTAAGGTTCTCTGAAAGGGACAGGAAGAAATATTGAGATTTATCTGATGTTAATCTGATCATTGAATTAAAGATTTAAAATGTTGAGATATGAATTTCACCATTCTTGTTATTTGACTTATAATGATGATTTCATATTCTGTTTACATTGTAGCTTAGTAGCTTAGGCTCTTTATATTCTCTGCAAGGTTTCAAAAAACTCACACTAAATTTACATTAAGTTTTCAATTACTTGAAATTCAATTACAGAAACTAATACAATGCATATAGACAGATAAGTAATAATCCCTAAATAGAAGAAGTGAAGAACCTCATGAACCATGCACAAGAAAAAAAGATGAATAGGATAACAAAACACCAACTAGCCATCTGCCTAAACAATGCCAAAAGGAAGAATAACATAGTCGACGTAATAAACAAACAAAGAAGCTAAAAAAAAAATAAACCCGATGGCGGTGCTATCTTTCTCGGTTTTGCAGAGAAGACCTAAGGCATGTGAAAGGCTGGGAACGAGAAAGAGTATCACAAGAAGGAGAGTCGAGAGACATCAGTGCATGTTCGAGTGAAGAAGAGGTGATGGGTCGTCGGAGAAGCTTTCACGCAAGAAAAGGAACGAGCTCATATAGATCGGGTGGGATTTTGATAAGAATGCAACAAAGCGGTATTTCAGATGTTAGGAATATTGTTTTGGCAGAATATAAGTAAATAGTAAAAATCAGATGTTAGATATGTAAAAATAATAGTTTTTGATGTTATATATGTAAGTTTTTTTTTAATATAAATAATTTTATTATTCTTTTAAAAGTTTTTATAATAAAACACAAGGTTCTGAAAACCGGACCGGATAATGAACCGGAAGAAAGAGAGGTTCACGGTTCGACCGGTTCGACCGGTCTAATTGGGGTCGAACCGGATGACGTAATAAATAATATTATTATTATAAAAAAATTAACAAAATAATGAAATTTAATAACCATATAATTTCATATAAATTATTGTTATTTTATATTACATATTTAGATTTAATTTATAAACATAAATTATTTAAAAGCTCATAATATACAATTATAAATATAATTAAATATTTTTATATAAATTATTTCATTTGGCAACATCTAAAAATGTTAAAAAAAATTACCATATTATTTACAAAGTTTTTTAACAATATAATATTTATCAAATATGTTAAAAAACTTAATATTTACAAAGTTTTGTAAATATGTTAAAATTTACAAAGTTTTTTACATCATAATATTATGACCGGACATCTAAATATGTAAAAAACATTAAAAAATATTATTCAAATATAAAAAATAATTATTTCTATTATAATTTATATGATATAAGTTTTACTTGAGTGATTTGACAAACAAAAATGAATCCACATTAACTTTATAATATATATAATGAAAAATATTAAAAAAAATAAATATAAAAAAATTAAATATTATGAACTAAGAAAATAAATTTTATCAACTAAAAAAATTAATATTATTCAAATTATAAAAAACTAATTAAAAAAATTATTTAAAAAAAATAATACAAAACTATACAAAGGCTAAAACTATGAAACAAAAAATGGGTCTTTGCTTTGTATGGTTTAGTCCCACATTGCTTGGGAAGTTTTACTTTGTATATTTTATATACCTTTTCACTTTCTCTCATACCAAGAGGTCATGTGAGGAAAAGATGACATGAGGTTGTTCAATTATTATTTAAAATAATGTACTTAATATGAAATTAAAAGTTTTATAACAATTGATTAAGATTAATATTTATTTAATATTATTTATATTAAAAAAATTTGAACCGGCCGGTTTTAAGAAACCCGGACCGGTTCGCCGGTTCCCCGGTTGAACCGGCGGTTCATGCCAAAACCGGCCGGTTCGATGCTAAGCCGGTTCTCAGGTTGAACCGAACCGGCTTTCAGACCGGTTCACGGTTGAACCGGTCCGATCGGCCGGTCCGGTCCGGTTTTTAAACCATTGATAAAACATTTTTTACTTCAAAAATTTTAAATTAAGGTCATTAAAATTTTAGGAGTTATAAATTGCAAAATAATGTGATTTACCTGAAGTTGTACAAGTGCGCCCTTAACCCTCCCTGTTCTCGAGAAGAACGCCATTTTCACGCGGTTGGTTTGCTTCCACGATGAACGGCGGGCCTTCCGGCTTCCGTAATCTCTTATCTCCCCCAAGATTCAAGCGATTATCCGAAGCAATCTATTATATTTCCCTCCCTCGATGAATTTCTGAACTTTTTTCTGTCTTACTCCTATTGTAGACAATGCCCCCGTCACCAGGTCATTCGTAATTGCGTGTGCTCTCCTCACTTTAATCTTTGGGGTTCGCGGCCGTTCTGCAAAACTTGGATTATCTTACGAGGTAAACCCGTTTTCCTCCCCCATCTCTCTTCCAGTTATGCGATTAGTTCGAGTTGTTAATTGAACATGCTTGGTTCACTTGTGATGTACTCTGGTGTATCCAGCCAATAAAACTGTTATTTTTTATGGGAGCTTGGTTGTGGCGTTCGGGCCAATATTTCTCTTGGTTGTCTTGGTCGAGAGGAAAGAGGTTTTCTATATCTTACTGATTGAATATGTTGGGGTTTTAAATATGCGTACAAGAGTATATAATTAGAAAATAAACATAGAATAATAGCCAAAATTTTGAGATATTAACAACTAATTTTTTCTAATATTATCTCCTTTCGACCTATTATGCTAACACTACTAAATAAACCAACATTCTCCCTCAAGTTAGGGCATATACTGTATTAGCTTCAACTTATTGCATAAATACAAAAATGTAATTGTCATAGAGCTTTGGTAAATATATCTGAGCTCTTGTTTTGAATTGGAGACATAAGAAGTAACAATTTTCTTAGAAATCATAGCATTTTGTATGAAATCAAAATCTATTTCAATATGTTTATTTCTTCATGAAAAGTATAATTATTGGCAATATGGATGATGCCACTGTCACAATATAGTGTTGTAGGTTGAGTAAAAGGAAAATCGGACTCCTCTAAAGTAGTTTTAACCTACATCATCCTCACACATACTAACTCACAGTGGAGGAGCTTGAAATTTTTAAAGGGGGCCCCAACTTTAACCTTTATTCAGCTGATTTTTATATTCATATTTAATTAATCACTTTACTGTGTATTATGAAAAATCAATATACTCTATGAAGATATGCTTGCAAATTTCATTTCAGTTTTTTTTTTTATAAAACCGCTTGCAGGAAGCGTCTGACGCGGACTTTTCTAAATTTCGCGGGTGAGGAGGGGGTGTGGGGGGGGGGGGGGTTAACTTGGGGCCTACGAGGTAAACCCGTTTTCCTACCCCATCTCTCTTCCAGTGATGCGATTATTTCGAGTTGTTAATTGAACATGTTTGGTTCGCTTGTGATGTACTCTGGTGTATCCAGCCAATAAAACTGTTATTTTTTATGGGAGCTTGGTTGTGGCTTTCGGGCCAATATTTCTCTAGGTTGTCTTGGTCGAGAGGAAAGAGGTTTTCTATATCTTACTGATTGAATATGTTGGGGTTTTAAATATGCATACAAGAGTATATAATTAGAAAATAAACATAGAATAATAGCCAAAATTTTGAGATATTAACAACTAATTTTTTCTAATATTATCTCCTTTCGACCTATTATGCTAACACTACTAAATAAACCAACATTCTCCCTCAAGTTAGGGCATATACTGTATTAGCTTCAACTTATTGCATAAATACAAAAATGTAATTGTCATAGAGCTTTGGTAAATATATCTGAGCTCTTTTTTTGAATTGGAGACATAAGCAGTAACAATTTTCTTAGAAAGCATAGCATTTTGTATGAAATCAAAATATATTTCAATATGTTTATTTCTTCATGAAAAGTATAATTATTGGCTATATGGATGATGCAACTGTCACAATATAGAGTTGTAGGTTGAGTAAAAGGAAAATCAGACTCCTCTAAAGTAGTTTTAACCTACATCATCTTCACACATACTAACTCACAGTGGAGAAGCCTGAAATTTTTAAAGGGGGGTCCAACTTTAACCTTTATTCAGTTGATTTTTATATTCATATTTAATTAATCACTTTATTGTTTATATGTATTATGAAAAATCAATATACTCTATGAAGATATGCTTGTAAATTTCATTTGAGTTTTTTTTTAGAAAACCGCTTGCAGGAAGCTTCCGACACGGACTTTTCTAAATTTCGCGGGTAAGGAGGGGGTGGGGTCACGTGCGCCCCCCTTCTGACTCATACCCCTATATCAACTTCAACAATTGATCTGTCAATAGCTTTTCCAGGTGACCAAATTTCGCCCAACAAATTAATGTTGACTTTTGTTTTCAACTGAACATCATAATTGACATTGACAATCTTATAAAAGGTGGAGGCATAAAGAGAGACATTTTGCCTATCAAAAGACCAAGGAGCATAAGCCTTGAGGCAAGGGGCGTAAGCCCGTGATTTTATATTTTAGTATCTCATAAATAGTTAATATGATACAAATTAAATATAAACAAAACCTAAAATAAATTCATAATTCCAAATTATATAACAATATGGTTTATCTAATTCCAAGGTTTAATCTGTGAAAACATATAAAATCAAATAAAATTAGACGTCCAAATGAAACAAGACAAATGGCAAGTCATCGAGATGAGTGTTGAGTTAGTAAGGGAAATGAAGAGTATTGAAAGAGTCTATGGAAACGCTAGCGGAAATCTAGAAATAGGCTACTTGAGAAAGAAAACGGAAAGTCAAGCTTACGACTTCGATGATTATACATGCTTATGAGAGAGGAATAAATTTAATTGCTCGAGTCTTAAGATATTAAAAAAAAAAATCGATCTTCTCATTCATTTTTTTATCTAATTAGATAAGAAAGTTGTTTATATGATAAAATTTAGTTATTTGATAATTTAATGGAATATTAAGTTAAGTTTTATGATATACAACACAGACACGACATGGACACGAGACACGTCAGTTATTGAAAATATATGACACAAATACAATATTATAATTTTTATGTCCTAAAATAATATATTGAAATTAAATAAGTAGAATATTAAGAATAATTGAGAATTAATAAGTCATTTAACTAAGATCTATGCTTAAAATAATTAATATTAGGATGTTGAGATTCTAGCGTGAATGTCATGCCATGTATCGAGAGGGGAGAAGAAAATATTGTCGAGTTTCAGACATCGATGTTGTGCAATGGGAATTGGGCATTGATGTCGAGATAACATCAGCTCTCGATGTTGAGACGACATTAGTCGTGAATGTTGAGATGTCGTTGGATAAAGATGAGACGTCGAGATGACGCGGGGGCGTGATTGTGAGTGTAGAAATTGCTAGCATTAAGCATGCATGTAAAGACATCATCATACTCTGATGCTGATATAATTTTAAAATATTGATGTTGCAATAGCGTTAGACATCGATATTGAGATAACATCGTGCGTTGTTGTGAAGCCTCAATTGTAAGTTGTTAGAAAGAAATGAAAATGAGAATGTTCGGGGAATGATCTATTGAGTATGGGCAATTGATTTGGGGCTGTGGAGAGGAGAAAAGAAATTTAATTATTTATATTTTTAAAAAATAAAAAATTCCAAGTACAAGAAATTATATTTTAGAAAAATTATTAAATATTAAAGACAGGCATGTCTAACACGCTTGTCCAATTTATTTTTAATATTTTTTAATCATACATGTTTTCGGTGTGTCGGGCAAGTGTCGCATTCGATACGTGTCGGATACTGCATTCCTCATTGAGGAGAAGTGTCGGTGCATCATAGGTTAAGTTATATCATGGGATATTGCCTTGGCAATAGGGTATAAAAGGAGGCCCTTAACGTCTTAGATGGTGCCTTGCTCTACAAAGCATACACAACAGAGGTAGAATGTCTTCATTGATTTCATCGAGGCCCTCACTTACGACGTGAGCCTCTAAAAATGTCTTTTACATCACCCGATATTATTGCATGCTTCAATATTAAGATGTTTAGATTTAGTAGATATAACCATCTTTTTTCTGTATATGTTTTGATATATTTGAGGATCTATAGAATAGCTTTCCAATGCTTTTTTTCCCTTTAGATTTTGCATGTGTTGACTAACCACTCTAATGTCAAATGAGATGTTTGACAGGGCAACAATCAAATAAATCAACTTACGTACTAACATCCAATTTTGAGATGGATTTTCAGAAGGTTCTTCATCATCATAGGTAGTCTAAGTCTTGTAGGGTATCAATTTCCTGATAGAAGCCTTAGAATTAGCAGAACAAAAGGTGAGTATATTATATACAATCTTATTTGATGTGATATTAAAATTATCAGACAATGGTATTGTAAGGTGATACATAAGTGTGCCAAGTTAAAATATTGTGGATCTATTATGCAAAAGAATGGAGATATGGATGATAATAAAACTTCTTGAGTTAAGAATGGATGATTAATGGAGAAGTGCATTGAAAGTTTTCTATAATAAAAGGACATCATCAAGGCTTATAGGTAAATTTTATAAAACTACAAGTGGACCAGTGATATTGTATGAGCCTGAATGTGGGGTTGTAAATTGATTATGGTAGAAATGAGAATGTTAAGGTTATTTTGTACAAAACTAGGATATATTAATAAATGATTATATGAGAGAAAATATTGGAGTGACTTCTAATGAAGAAAATTTGACTTATAAATTTGTGTGGCTTTAACATGCACATCAAATAATTAAAAATGTGACCATTAGACAAGTTGATAAAATTAATGCTAGAAAATTATGAAGGAAAATGGATAGACTTAAGGTTATATGGATAGAAGCTATTCCAAATAATTTATAAAGAATAGATTTATAGATTTTATACCTTAAAACAACACCCCAAATGATCTAATGAAAATGGTAATTCATTATGTTCACACCAAATAGTTGGGATAAAGCAAATGATGATGAGATTTTGCTTAGTATGGACTATATTTCAGTAGGTTTAAATTTAATGCTGTTTTATTATGGCCAAGGGATTTGACATTATGCTTAGGATCAAACTCTTTGAAGATCCAATGTTCTGGCTAGTTGAGGCGGCATGCGCTTGAACCCTTACCTATTCAATTAATAAGATAAGAATTAGCAGGGCACTATTGAATGTGAACATAAGAAAAATACCTTTTCTGTCTAAGGTGCTTTGCGCAAGTTACTCTGTTTTTTTTCTTTTTCAGACAGCTTGCTAAACATATGACATTCGGCACATGGTAAAAGGTACAAAGTAATGCAAAAATTAACCTGTTAGTTTTTATTATACGGTTTCTTTAATGTTAGCGCCCTTTTTAAGAAAGAAAATAACTTTGCATTTGGTGATTTCCTGGTTACCCTTTGCCAGTTTGCCTTAATAAGCATGCCTACAATAAGCAGATGTTTTAATATCCTTATTCACTCTCAAATAAGGGGTCCATAATATTCATGCTAATTGAAAGAGAAAGCAAAATTGTTTTATTCAAAGTTTCATTGCTATGTATCTATACATTTGGAATCTAGTCAACATTCAGGAAATTCCAACTTGGAGGTTAATCTTATTTATACAAGTTATGGCAGAAGAGAAAATATGGCTTTCTTTAAATTATTATTAGTTCTGTTGCTACTTAGGTGTTAATGGTAATTTCTTCTTACTGTTTCATGTGCTGTATCTCATTTGAATGTTTTGTTGCTCTATTCTATTGGTTGCAATAGTTATTCCTCTGGCAGTTCTCCCATAGAAGTAAACAGTCCTAGTTGTACTCCAATGATGAGTTTGATAACAATATGTTCTCCTTTATTGCTTCTGCTTGAAAGTGCCCGAATGGTCTCATTAATGAAGAAATCATGTTTGCAGAACTATTATTTGTTGTCATTTTAATGAAGTTGAAATACTAAGTGTGGTTTATATTTTGGCAGGATGTCATACAAAAACTTCGCTTCTGGAAAGTTATTGCTTCAATATTTACCTTCTCATCAACTCCAGAATTAATATTTGGACTTTATTTGCTATATTACTTCAGGTTATTTGAGAGGCAGATAGGTTCTAATAAATACTCGGTATGTTCTGTTGACTAAATTTCCCTGACAAGCATAAGGAATACACTGCAATTTTTTAATATTTTTTACGTTCCCATGATCTTGTTAAACATGGGATCACTCTCTCTCTGTTTGTTCATGGATTTGACATTCCAATAGAATCAGGGTACTAAATTCCGGATTTATATATCAAACTTTTTTGAAATTTTTTCTAAGTTTATACTCATAAATGGACAGGTCTTTGTTCTGTTCTCTTTGTTGGCATCATTGTTGTTTGAGATTCTAGCCTTGATGATTCTTAGAGGTATGCATTTAAAACTCTGATGCTCCCTATTTTATTCTGTATGGTGATTCTTTCTTAGAAAATCAATTGGTTGTTCTTTTATGGTATATTTGGTTAAAAGGAATCAAAGGGATCGCAAAGGTATATTACTTCAAAATTTCATATTTATTATTTGGTTTCAATGTAGTTTATCGATAATTAGATTTGTTTAGGACACGTGCACTTTTTTTAATTGGCATTTTCCTATCCAACAAGACTTAATTTTTTTTTAAACTACAATTTCTCCTCGTTCGAACAGTTAGGTGAAACTACTTTCCATGCAATTCCCTTACCATTTCCATTTTCATTTCTTTTTCTTTTCCTCTCTTTCAATTCCTTAAAACAAAATAGAGCATTAAAGACTGGATATATACCCAAAAAATTGATTTTGGAGCATGACAAGGTTTTAGTAAATTTGAGGTCACATTTTAAATTATAATTATGAGGTAAAACAAAAGGACACAACTGTAGGGCTTAGGGTTGTATGGCCTGGCTGTCACTTGTCTCACTGGTCTCACCTTAAGCTTACATGACATTCTTTGATTTAACCCGTAAAAATAGAAAGTTAACTTAATTAACTAGGTTCGGGAAAGAAGCTTGGAATGCAGGCACTCTTTTTCCATGGCTTTCCAAGAACTAAACCTACGTTGAAATGATTAAGAACCACAAGTTACATAATCCTTCTCTCTTCATCTTAGAACCATAATTAGTAGAACTCTCCTTACATGATTTAGATGTTCATACAAGGTTCATATTATTGAGGATTGCAGTAATGCTGTTCTATACTTTGATCACAAAATACATTCTTGTCTTGTCATAGAAATGGATTGATGTAATGAGAGCAGAGTTGTGGGGTGTGACAGAGAAATGGATTGAGGGAATAGGGTGAGAAGGCCTATGTGAAGAAGAGTTCGTGATGATTGCTGACTTGGTTGGTGCGAGGAGTGAGAGGCAGAGTTGTTGGACTGTTGGAGTCGATGGGAGCTGAAGGGTGTTGGGCATGTGGCAGTGTATGGTGGTCGATGGGATTTGGGTGGTCGACGGGCTGGAAGGTGTCATTGTGTGGGAGGGAGGGCAGAGAGTTTGCTAGGAATGGAGAAGGAGAGGTACTTTCGGGAGAATAGAATAAAAGATAGCAGCTGAGGAGAAACTAATGAGCCGAATTGATTTTGTATTTTTTTTGTTCTTATTTTGAGTAAGGCAGTGCAGTATATGTACAGGAGATGCATGGATTCCTAGATGGCAAAATGCATGGCTAAGAGAAATATAAGCGGTGGCATTTCATAGATAATGATGTGCTGTAAGGAATTATGTAAGTGCATGAAGAGCTGGCAATTTGGAGTGCACTTAACAGTGAAGTACAAGAGTTAGTGGATTTTTAAATAAGGTGGAATTTGCTACGCATTATTTAAGATAATGGAATTGAGACAAAGGTCTTTTTTATGATAATCAAATATAAATATAATGGATTATAAGCTTTAAAAGAAAAGTATCTTGTGATAATATTATGTGATGAGTGGAGTGGAAATATAGGTGAGTGTTATTTTGGAAATTGGTAAGTGTCCATCACTTAATTTAAAAGTAGTTGATTATGATAATAGATTTCATTTCAATTTCTTTCTATTATTATAATTTTAATCAAAATAATAATGTAAATCAATTTTTGTTTGTCTCAATTTGTGTGTCATCATCTCGCTTACGAACAAAATTTGTATTTCAAATTATGTTGCAACCCCAACAATAAAGGTGTCTTTTTCGAGTAATTTTAATGTTTTGGATGCACAAGTCTGCTTCATGAACAGGCGATGTTTGGGCTACATCATGTAATGTTATGTCCGTAGATCGTCTCTTATTGTCACTTGATTGTCTTGCATGCGAGCATTCCCTTCTTGATAAATTTGATGCTTTGAACATATTGATGTCGTTTGTTCCATAAACATACATTTTTGAGCAATTTTGGCTACTATCAAGGCATTTCAAGCTCGTTTCGCTCGTCGTCGCATCAATCGATCACTGTTGCATCGATTGATCTTTGTTCACGTCGCACTAGTTCAAATTGATCATGGAATATATATAGAGGTCAATAGTAACTCTAGGTCTTCTAAAGGATTTTTTGTAGTGATTTGAACAACACCATGTTTTTATAATGTCTTCAAATTATTTTAAATTGCCCTTGGATTTCTTTATTAATTTTGCTAACTTCTTCCTTTAATTGATAATTCCATGGCTGGTATATCCTAAACTTGGTCCAACATTAAAAAGATGTGAAATGTTCTAAAATCGTTCGATTTTATTATCTCCACATTTTGATGTTCTCTTCCCTAATGATGGTACGAAGAAAATCAATAACTTATTTTTTTATTATTCTCCTATCATGTTTAAAATCACATTGACCATTATTTCTAAAAGCAAAATCATTAGGTTTAAAACTAAGATTCAATGAACGATTCAAGGAAATGGTATTGATTGAAGTAGTTTCTCTATAAAGGGAATGGTATTAAAAGTATGGTTATGATATTAAAGCTCACTAGAAGATGTCTCAAAACTTAGAGGAAATTTTAATACATTATGTCATGAAGCTTTGAACTCCATGATTGCTAAACTTAATCTTATTAATGTCAAAGTTGAATTAGGTCTTTTCTTCACCTAGGAGCTTTAAAAGTATGAACATAGTAGACAAATGGAGGAAGAAATCTATTTGACACTGAAGTTTTAGGATCATCGGACTCGTTTAGGGCGATAATAATTCTTTTCATAAATTTGTCAATGAAAGAAATAAAATAAATCACATCAAGCTATTTTTGCTCTTAGTGGTTATTTGGTTGAATATTTTTAAAATACATGCATTTTAAAATGCAAGAATTATTTGGTTAGATGCAAATCAAATGCATTGAAATATATATATATATATATATATATATATTGTTTGTTATGATATATTTCAAGCATATTCATGGGTGGTGGGTGGTGGGTGGTGGAGGTAGGTGGGCAAGTGGGGCGGCGGCGGGTGACTACAAGAGGGAAAATGGTGATGGCACGTGGGAATCATGAGCAGGTGCAACATGGGATTTGAAAATCTCTCTATTTGGGTGATTTTTAAATACAAGGAAAATATAGATTTGGATTTTTCAAATCCCTCTAAAATTTACTTTCTATTTAGAGAAAATGACCAAAATGAGTTTCGTCAAGGACTGGTATTGTCAATGTTTTATCAAATCGGGCGTATTAACTCGGCAGTTATTGAATCGACGCTTTTTCATATTCGTTTGAGGCGGAGGCACGTATAAGCCCTCAACAATCAAAAGACTTGCGTAAATACCAATAATAATAACTCGTGATATTTTATATAATTTTTTATATACTAATGAATGAATTATATAAAACTAAAAAAGCAGCATAAGAATGAATGTAGAAATGCAAAATAATCGGGCGATAATCTAAGTTGATAGGCACCATGGGGAAATCATAGGATGTCGGGACTGCTTCAAATAATATCTATTCTTTCCTAAATGTGCCAAGTATTGCTGGGTTCATTAACACTAGTTACTATGTCCAGAATTTCCAAAAAATCAATATTTTAGCAATGATTGCATAGTCTAACATAAGAACTGGGCATGATTTCATTTGGTGAGACAAGGTATGGCGGAGAGTCATTGACTAAGGGGGTTTTTATTTTAATCATCTATTATGATGGAAGCACTGCTGTGGCTGTCTCTCTCCCTCTACTCTCTGAATAGGGAGTTCAATGTCGGGACATTTACTTCAAGATGTTATGTAAGTTGTTAATATATGATATCGTAGGCGTAAGCCTCATGCCAGTGAGGCGAGGCGGGCCTCAATTCGGACGGCCTCAACCTTAAGTGAGCGTCAAGCCTCTATAATAAAAAACTCGAGAGTCGTGAAGCATCGAGGCGTTTTAACTGGAATTGCTCAAAGGCAGGCCTCAAGGCGAGCCTCATATTGCGCAATTTTAAATCCATGAACTGTAAGTGGGACCGAACATAAACAGTCACGTCGCTATTTAGTTTGAGGAACCTCTTTACGAGGGCTATTATTTTTTTTTTTATAATACATTCAATGTGAGTTAATGTGTTGAGAGACTGCTAAGTGTATTTTTTGTTATTTTTATTATAATTACATTATTATTGATTGATAATTATCGTAAAAAATTATTAGATGTTTTCATAAAAAACGATGAATAATTTTACTTTTAATTATATAGTTAATCCAGGTAAAATATTAACATAAGTTAAATTGATTTTATTTGCACTTAAGAGAAACCTAAATGCAATAGGACTGCTATTTTCAATCTTTTAGTCAACAAGTTTGTTTTAGCCAATCATATTTTATAAATATGACTAATTTTTTGAGAATTAAGGCTATAAATTTAATTATTTAAGTGTTTTTTATTAGAAACGAATGTTGTACTTAATTGTGGCTCTGCCGGAGTTTAGTGGTGGCGGTTCTCTGTTTGCAGCTGCTTTTTAGAAAAGTTATAATTACTTGAAAACTATAATTTAATAAAAATTTAATTAAAAAATATTAAAATACTCTTACATTTAACACCATTAACTCCAATATTGAATGTTAGGGCAAAAAAATGCCCCATTTTAGAGAGTTGAGTGACTGGTCCCTCAAAAGAGTTCGGGATCATTTTGGTTTCTCAAAAAGAGTTGATGGATCATTTTGATCATTTTCTTTTTCTATTTATTTTACTCTATTAGAGCATCTAAATCTCCTGGGCAAGATGGCCTCTCAGTCTTGCTCTTTCAAGAAATGCGGGTAACTCTTGATTTTGATTTTATGCTCAAGTTTGAAGGCATCTTCTTGAGTAAGGCCTCTTTCGCTAGTCCTCTTTCAGCTGTGTCGCTTGCTGAATTATTGCTGCTCATAAACTCATCAATTCCTCTATTAAAAGTAAGCAAGAGTGTTTCATCTTAAGGGTTGATTTTGAAAAAGATTTTTTGATGAGTGCAATTGGGATTTTATAATAGATACTTTGGTAAATTAGGGAATCTAAAATTAGAAATTTTAGGGTTGCTGGTTCAGATTACTTGCTTCCACTGAACAAAAATAGCACTCTTGTCCAGTTATCTGCACCACACCACACTTCAGGGCACGATTTAAAGATGCATTTAATACATTCCATTTTTTACTGAGTTGCAGGTATATATTGGCTTGACCTATATGAAAATGACTTAAATGCGATGAATATAACCTTTTTTGTGATCTCCTTCACTCATTGACTTTAGTTGACTATAAAGAAATGTTCCAAAATTTTTCAGAATTTGTCTCGTATTTACAGGATCCTTGAAATAACCAATATGCAAACTTTTAGAATATAGAATCAGGGCTATTTTCAATGCATTTAAAGTCTCATCAGGGGAATTATGTGGCTGATTACTATTTTTTTATCTGAACAAATCTTTTATTATTTTATCTCTCTATTACAGATTTGCAAACCTCTAGTTTCGAGATCCATTGTGTATAAGTGTAGTTTTACTATATTTATTTATTTACTAACCTGAACAAATCTATTATATTTTAGATCTCCATTAGAAATTTTCTAACCTTTCGTTTGGAGATCCAATGTGTACAACTCTAGGTTTATTGTATTTATTTCTTTGCTAATGATCCAGTTTCAGTTTTGTTTTGAGTTTGTGAATGCTTGCTAAGGTTTTTTGAGCAGGCTTGTTTGTGGTGATTGGAAGTTTAGTTGCTGGCTTCCTTGCTCAGTCTGTTACTTCTAAATTGAGATTTCATTAGCTGCAATATTCTAACATGGGTTGAGTTGGACATGTTGGGGATTTTGCTAAGATCTAATTTCATATGATACCTCAAAATTTTGGGGCAATATTGACTCAATTTATTGATTTAAGGTGAAGTAATAATTTGCCTAGAAAGCATTGGCTGATTATCGAAAATAATTAATAAAATAAGAAAGAAAAAAAAGTGAAGTAATAGTTCTTTTTTTCCTGTAAATCTTGATAGGCTCCACTGGAGTCCAAATGGGACAAAAAATAGATTTTGTTTAGATAGATCCAAATTTTTGAGGTGAAGAAAGAGATGGACACTTGTATATAATATGGATTTCCTTGATTTTTTATTTCGTGAAGATGTGGAGACAGATGAGAGAAGCAATGAGGAGGATATGAAAGAGAAAGAAGAGGGAGTAATAGAAGAAAGGATAAGGGTGCAAAAAGAGTTTGTGCAAGGAAGGTGAGTAATAGGAATAAAGGAATGTCAAAGAACAATGAGAATTTGTTGGAAAAAAGGTGGAGAAATGTAATTGGGCCAATTAACAAACTTATAGAAAGATTATTTTGCTTTGAAACATGTAAACTATTAGTACAATTCTGAATTTTTAGGAAGAATAATTTTTAGGCCGTGAAGGATTGGCTTTTCTCATTGTCCCTCAATTTTCGAAGGATTACTTTTTTTTTTGGTGATAATGTTTTAGAACTTTTTTTAAATAATGTTGGTTTTGTACTCTTATGATCTATTTGACATAGAAAATATTATTAAAGCTTTCTTGTTATCTTTGCCACCTAGGCCAAGTGCTAATGGTGATGTGGAATTGGTTTTCCTCATTGTTTGTCAATTTCCGGGGGTCACTAGCATTCTTGGGTGATATGTGATAGCATGTTATTTTTCTTGAATAATGTGGTATTTGTACTATGATACTACCTATTTTGTTTTACCTACAAGCATGTGCGAACAATATTATTAAAGCAAAGCGCCTTGGTGTCTTTGGCACCTAGACCATGCGCTGGAATACAAAGAACCCCTCTCTGGTGCTTAAACCCAAACGACCGGCAGTAATCTTCTTAAGTAGAGATATTGTTTTATGGTTTTTTATTGGTCTTCCTTTTGATGTTTATGTTACAAAAAGGTATGTTTTTTTTATGTTTTATATCAATAGCTACAAATCCCTACAAACACATTTGAATTCTCCAATGAAAAAGTATTAGGTGAAGTACTGGTTTTCCAGGATTTTTGGTGTCATAATTTGCCTAGGCGAGGTTGAAATTACAGCCAATAGCACTTACGGTTTATTTCTTTCTTTTTTTCTTTTGCCTAGCAGATGGGGAGCCTGGTTTTTCTATGCACCATCTGCTTCCTTGGTTTTTTAACTAATTTAATTTTATTATCAAGCTTTGTTGGACTTGTCTTTTCTCAGTTGGTGAATTCCTTTCCCGTTTATTTCTTCCACCAACCTTTGATTTCCCTCCCTTTGAATCTTTATTGTAGGCTATACGGAGTTAGAACAAAGCTACAGAAAAAGTAAAGAAAGAGAGAATTGGGCGCTAGAGGGGGAGGATAATTTGGAACTCTTTTGTGAAAGGTGAATGATTTGCCTCTCATGCTTGGAGATATAGGATTTGATGTCTACTGGTGTTTATTCTATTTATGTTCTCCACCATTCCTTTTGGTTGGCATTCTTCTGGAAACCATGTGGTTGTGGTTGTCTAGCACTTAAGCGTTAACTAAGAATAAATAGTATAAGTTTATGAATAGATGATGGACATCCTTTTATTTCCATTTATTTGATGAACTTCTAATTTCTTCGTGCGTAGAAGTTAATTTTTTTTCTCTTTTCATCCAAATTTTATTCTTTATTATTGTGTAGTATGGAAATTAAATAAGTGGATAATTTTGCAAGAATTCCCTAATTTCTATGCTGACGTCAATATTTTGTGATTAATAGTACCTTATCAATCTATATTTTCCTTTTGCAGATCAAACCTCAATTGTTCTGGTTTCTGGCCCTTACAGTCTCATTTTTTCCTCCTTTATACCATTTTATTTTGATATTCCAGTTTCATCAAGGCTTCGTATATTTGGCATTTCCTTCTCTGACAAGTCATTCATATATATGGCTGGCCTTCAGGTTAATGCTGTTCTGTTAACATATCTGTTTATGATTTACTTCTCTCTTTAAGTACATGTACCTCATCTCTTTGGTACTGTTATCTTTAGCTTCTTTTGTCATCCTGGAAACGGTCCTTAGTACCTGGTATATGCGGTATTTTTTCTGGTTCATTGTATCGTCTCAATGCATTTGGAGTCCGCAGTATAAAGGTATGTGCTTAATGGCGCTTCTTTTCATTCCTTTAATTGGTGTCCTCATTAACTTGTATATTTAAATTATACTATTGCACATTCAAGATTGCCATCAGCTTGCTGGATCCTAATATGCTTCATGCCACAAGACAAGGGTTTTACTGGGTTTCTTAATGTAGTATGACTGTCAAGAAGCTCTGTTTGATCTGTTTTTTTTCTTTTTTAACTATTTCATAGTAATTTCTTGCTGTATTTGAGCTCTTCGTTTTATTTGATCTTTTTATTTCGAAAATGTGTAGTTCGCTTTTCTTCCGTGATGGAATTCAATAGAGGTTGATATATGGATGAGTACTCCCTAATGAAAGAAAATTTATGTACCACCTACCAGCATTGTTATGCATGAGTATATATGGCATGCTCTCATTCAAGATCAATGGCCATACAACAACAATAATATCATCAAGCCTTTATCCCACTACGCAGATCATTTTTCTCCATTGTGTGCTGTTTATAGCCTAAAAATGGCCCTATAGTCTGAAAATCTATTTATTAAGGCCACCAGGTATTTTTGTACTTGCCAAGACCAATATGAAGCAATGTTATTTAGAAGTATAAATTAGTTTTAAAATGATATGCAGTTGGTTAACACTGACAATTTTTAAGAAATTGTTGGTGATTTATAAGTTTTTCATGAACTTTTAATATTATTGTTTCAGCATTCAATGTGTCAGGCCTTATTATGAATTATTGTTTGTGTCCTTGTTCCTGATGATATTATTTGATTGTCCTCCAGTTTCCACACATCATTGCGCAATTTTTCTCACGGCTATCATGGTCTACTCCTGGAAGCTTACCTCTGAGGGGTGATAACGTTACAAGTGTCTCAGCTCATGCCAATCGTCATTTGGAGGTAAGGCTTGTAACTTGTTTAGGGTAGTCTAGTTTTGTAATTTATTTTGCATTCTATACATAGAATGAGCCTATCACTGCGTCTTGTCAGTCATAGTCTAATCAGCAATCTAGCATGGTTCTTTTTTCGCAGCAAAGCAACCTAAGCTACCACTCTTGATTTAGCAGCCTGACCAGTATAAAACCTGCTTAAATTCATAAGAAAAAGCCGCGAGAATTTTGAAGAATCACTGATTAAATTAGCTCAGGCAAGAATTTGGAAATGATCAGAGACACTATTGTTGATTGTGATGTGGTAAATGTTAGAAATGAGGATTTGAGAAAAATAAGAGAGAAAAGCTTGAATTTTATTATACACTACAATCTCTATTTATAGATCTATACATGATATTTAATAAGAAAACAAATAACTGCATAATAATGAAATATAACTCCTCCTAAATCAGTTGTCCATCTATGAAAAGTGCTCAACGTGATTAAGTCGGGCTTCTCACGGATCCCTCTTTGTAGCCGTGGGATTATTATGAGAATGAGAGACTGAGATTTAACAGTAAACATTCATATTACAGAAACCAGTGGAGAACCTTTTATTCTTTTGATTGGAGGCTCTAATTAGCAAGAAAAATAATAGTTGACCGACCAACACCATACATTGTGGTAGGAAAAGTGAAACCTCTTGATGACATTTTATATGCCAAAAATGGAAATTCCAAGGTTCTCATCATGCCATGCAAATTAAATTCATGGTTTTGTATCATATATTTATTATAACTTGCTAATGATGATCAATTTAACTTTGAAAACCTTGTTCAGACAACATTCGCATGACAATTTTAATACAGAAAACTAAGTGCATTTTGAATTACTTGGCATTGTTGCTTCCCCAGAAAGTGTGTAGTAGGAAGAAATGCTGGGTTGCAAAATCCTTTTCTGATCTCTTAATCTTATTTGGATCCAGAGAAACTTTGGTTCTTCAGTCTCATCAGTCCCAGAACCTACTGAGTCTTCTGTTGCTACATTAGTATCAATGGGTTTCGACGATAATTCTGCGAGGCTCGCACTCGTGCGGGCTAGGAATGACATCAATGTCGCAACGAACTTCCTCATTGAAGCTCAGTCACACTAAGGGACGCCGTAAATATAATTCCATGGAAAATATAGAATTCAGTCGGAGCAGTTCCCAGCATAATCGCTGTGTTACTGGCTTTGCTTTCTTAAGACCTGAAAAATCATTCCTTATGAGAAGATCCACTGGTATCACACACAAACACACAAGGTTTTGGTGCCCTTTATCATCCCTTGATTTTCAAATGTCATAATGGATGTTGATGCTTTGCTACAATATGATTGTCTTCATTGAGATGTTAATGACAATGTTAAAACTCGTATTCATGATCAAATATTCTCACAATGATTCGTCTTTAGATTTTTGATGCTTTTGGATTCGTTTGGGATAGCTTTCATAATGCTTCTTAAAATGACTTTCTAGTATAAATTTTTCTCATTCATGAAATTTTTATATTGAAAGCTGTTTTAGAAAGAAAGAAGAAAGCTGTTCCAAACGAAGCCTTTTATCTATTTTTTGCAATATCTAATTGATACCATGCAGCATGCACTGATACAGTCTTTAACATTGCTTATACATAAGAGATTTAGGGCCGAAGAGTATAATGCTGCTGCTAATTGGATTCTTCTTTTGACGACTAATAGGCTGATTGGCTGAGCGTAGGTTAAAGTTATGTTTGTGATTGCCTCCGTTTTAGGAAGCCATGTATTGCATGATAACATTTAGGTTTGTTTCGGATGATTTTTTTTATTGCTTCTTAAAATAATTTTTTAGTATAAAAATTAAAAATTTTTTACTATAAAACTACTTTTAGAAACAATAATAAAATTGTCTCAAATGAAGACTTTGGTTTTATTTGTGATGAAATTTTTATTGCTTAAAGCAATTTTTTATATAAAAGATAAAATTTTTTAACTAAAAAATAACTTTAAGAAGCTGTAAGAAAGTTGCCTCAAATTAGGGGTGTCAATATTGGATCCGACCTAAAAATTTCAGGTTTGGGTTGACCCGAATCCGAAAAGGATTAGGTTCAACAATTCGAACCCTTTTAAAAATCGGGCTGGGTTCATGTTGACCCGTTGACACGAAATTGACCCATTTTTTACCCGACAACTTGAGATTGATCCGTTTTTTACCTAAAATTAGAGATTTACTCATTTTTTAACCTAAGAACTAGCGGTTTTTTGTTTGCACTTGGTCATTCGGGTCGGGTCAGGTTGACCTGAATCCGAAGCGGGTTGTGTTTGGGTTTGAAAAATCGATTCGTTTGCAAAAATAGATCGGGTGGGGTTGACTCGAATAGTGCTGGATCAGTTTTGGGTTCGACTCGAATCCAACCCGGGACCCGAAATTGACACCCCTACCTCAAATGAAGCCTTAGTTGAATACTAGTAAATCATGTGTGCTATGCATACGAGCAAAGTTTATAATTGATTTTAAATAAAGTGACTAAAAAAGTGTTTATTTAATATTTCAAAATAATATAGTAAGTTTTTAAATACGGAAATAATTTAGAGAAATTTGTCGTAACTAGGTTAATACATTTGTTATTTTTTCTTGGAGAAATATGACAATTATTTTAATGAGAGAATTTTTTATTTTTGTGAATGTTTTATTGAAGTTGAAGTTTGTTGAGATTTTTCCAACTTGGGAACTTATGTGTAAAGAAAAGTTTGAACCTGGTTCAAATCTTAGGGCTAGTTATGGATGCATTACTTTTGTAAAACTATTTTTTTAGAACTCCATTATTTTGTTGATTTGAGAAGCTCTTTATTTTTTGCTTTTCAGCTCGTAACCTTTGTTCTTAGAAAATGCATGTCAGAAATACCCTCTGAACTTTCCCAGAATGAAGTCAGGGGTGATAGAGAAATTTTGTTCACTGTTTTGACATCTTGAGAGAGAAACCAAGAGGAGGAAGAGAGGCAAGTCTCGAGTTGGAATGTCAGAATACATTAAAATAGTTCCGTTTGTCATCTCATCATTGGAGCCAAGAGGAGGTGTAAGATCAAAATTAAGAATGCAAATAACATGTCTCTTAGAGCTTATAAGACATAAATATTTTCCCCGAGTGATCTCCGTTTGAGGGTGAGAGAGGAGCGAAAGGGAAAACAAAAATTGTGCTTGAGGTCATAAGTCTCGAGTTGCAAGAGATGAGCTAAAGGGAAAACGAAGCAGGCCGTTTGAGTCGAGGGAAAGCAAGCCGCTCAAGGTGGTGACCTTGAATTTCAATTGCGCTAGAGTTTTTTCCATATGGTATTCTTTGTACTGACGTTGAATTTCAAAATTAAAACCATGGCTCAGTAGATGCTCAAATAACATTGTGGTCAACAAATACTTCAATAAAGATCAATTAATACAACAAATAACATTAAGATAGTGAAGAAATGAAAGCCAGATTCAGAAATCATATAATCATGAAAACAAACCTGCTTAGCATATGAATTTTACAAGTGATTTAATTTTCATTCTTTTAATGAAATAAATCAAACCCAATAAGTTCACTACTTAAAAAGCTTAAGATATTAAGAAGCATTAAAATTCAATTTTTGGCTGCAAAATAATGCACTTAAACGGATTTTATTTGAAACAACTTTTTTTATTATTTTTTAAAGTAGTTTTTTTGTGTAAAATTTTATTGAATTTTTTTTTGTTGACACCTTATAAAATAATGCTTTATGAAATTCTTACATGTATAATTTTATTGATTATGAGAATGTTCATGACAATCAAATAAAAATAATGATAAAAGAGAAATCACGAAGTACATAAATAAAAGAAATCTAAAGTTCTATCAGTAACTTTATTTTTTATGATTAATATTGAAGGCCTGAACTTCAGTTACTACACTAAAAACTCAATTTTCAGGTGTTGGAATTTTTTGGTGGATAAAAGATTACCCTCCCCATTAACTGTATTTGCAGAGAAAGGCAAAAAAGATTAGACATTAAAACCAAAATTCGAGAGACAAACTCATATAGACATCACATATACAAGACTCGGATCTAAGACCTTTTAGTTGATAGTCAAAATTTTCAACCAACAGAACAGAAAGAGTTGCGTAGCATATCTCAAATTACTCCAAACAAATCAAAGCCTAAAAAATCATAAAATATTATGAATGTCTATTAATTACATTTAACAAACTTCCTAAAGTGCCCACAAAAGTTCACCCAACTATTCACCCCTACAATGCACAACATAAATACAATCTTGATCAAATAAATGTGACAAAACAAACAAATATATGCTTCAGAAAAATTATTACAGGATACCATCAAATTTTAATTAGAATGAATATTAAAATTTATAAATTTATTATAAGATTAATGCAATATATGAATAATTAATAAATTCTTACATTGCACTCATCTTAAAATAAAGCTAAAAATTTATACTCATTCTAATCAGATTTTGATGGGATATTCTCACCCAAAATTTGTTCACATAGTATCCTCTACCCTTCTCTGAATCAGAACTGCAAATCTGGAGAAAATAAGGGACCTGATGCTCTTAGCTGGTAGAAAATAGGATAGATATTTGAAGTCATACTCCTTCCATAGTATAGACAGGAATCTGCCAATTCTTTGTGTTCTTTTTTGGATCATCTGTAAGGCTGAGATCGCCTTCAAACTCTTTAAATGTCTTGATGAAGGTTCTAGCACCACCCAAGATCAACCTCTCTACCATGAAGAGCTGGTAATTGTTCTCGATTACTGGATCCAAAATGCTGCTATAGTCTGATGAGCTCACTACCTTGTACCTAAACAGTTTTTTTGGTAAAGAAATAACACGCTAAAAATTGATCATTTAATTTAGATGGACAGTATTGCAGCAGCATATAAGAAGTTTTTTTCTTATTTTTAAATGTTTTGAAATTGGACCTTTGATGTCGTGAGACAAGAGGTGATGAACATGAAAAAGAAAAGAGTCGGTATAAAAGCTAGAAAAACAGTGTTTCCAAAATGGTACTCAAAAGAGCTGATATATACACAAACCAAATGTTTTTAACTAGTTCAAAGTGAATTCCAAGCCATTTCCTGCAACAAGCTGAGCTTGTTACCTTAAAAAATGGATACTAAAAATCGACAGCCTGTTCCTAAACACCAGCAAGGCACATCTAGATCACTAAGGCCTCATCTGGGATGACTTTCTTAATGCTTTTTAAAGCAGTTTTTAGTAAAAAAAATTAATTTTTATACTAGAAAAAGTTGTTTTAAGAAGCATGAAGAAAGCCGTCCCAAACAACGCCTAAGACTTAGTTGTTAACATTAGTTTTTAGTATCTCAAACCATGGATAGATGGATCCAAAATAATACCATATGATAAATTCAGATGATAATATTCTGATAATTTCATAATATTATTAAATATCCTTTCAATTTAATATGCATTGCCAAAATTGAATAATTTCACCCAACATGATTAAAAAATATTTTATCAGTTCAAAATGATGAAATTTCAACATACCAAAATGACTCTTATGTCTTCATTATACTTATTTGGTCCTGTATTTCTAAATTTTTCTTTCACTTTTTATTAAAATTATCCTGTTAATTACATATCAGCCGCTTAATATTTACATATTTTGTTATAAAAGTAACTGTAAATACATAATGCTTATTTAATCATATATAACTGAGAAATGATATTTGCTCGATTTCGGTGTTCAGGGTATGTACACAAAATGCATAACGTATATAAGCTAACATAAATTGATGTTTAAGCATTCTTCAAAAATTAAATTCTTCCACGGAAGAATATAAGCACACTTATAATAAAAAAATTTATGTAGATTATAACTCAAAACTTATTTAAAAATATATATATATATTATTCTTCCTAATGATGCTCGTATCACTTAATTAATCTTAATTTAAGCTCCATAAATTTGCCACCTTAAAAAAAAAAAAGCTTTAGGATAACTGATTAAATGGCCATGCAATGTTACTTAAAATGGGCTGACATTTAAAATTAATTGGCCAGTGAAGACAGCAATTTGTGGAATGTTGCAAGCAAGATACAGAAAGGATTTTTGGTATAGATTCTTGCATTTTGATCGAACAACAGTGGCAAAAAATAAGACATCTGAGCATACCTGGAAGAGAGAGGTGAAAAGAATCCAGGTGTCCTTTCATTTGAAGCTATGAATATGGTGCGACCTGGTGGGATCCATTTTGCTATTCTGAGTTGAATAAATTCAGGACGAGTATCCCTATCAAGATGGGGATGTAGGGTTCGATAAACTCCAAATCGGTCTTTCCTAGTCTTCATCTTGTCACCTCGCCTCACATGAATAGAATCATAATCACCTAGCAGATCCTTAATCTGAATGGAAAGGGTTTGATAAAAAATTAAACAATGTAAGAGGCACAAAATGATGCAATGCGGAGGATGATGTGGTATATTTAAACATTTTCAAGGTCAAGTTAGATATCCATTCATAACTTTGCATACATATTTGCTCCCATTTCTGCACAGGAGAGTGATGGAAAAGGAGCAAAAACGAACTTTGCACATTCACCAGAAACAATAAAGGTAAAGGCTACATGCAGCAATCAAGTGCATCGTTCGGATTACAGATTCATTTAGTTCTTTTCAACTATTAGGTCTGAAAAGTAAACTAGCAGCACCAATATTCCATGAAGTTATGAAATAACTTTTACAGCATAATTATTAATGAAAACCATTTTGGATGATTTTCAGTAAATGAGATTACTTTTAGGATTTGAGAAAAAAATTCGAAGCTGTTTTCTTTTTTGCAAGCTTTCACTAAAAAGTTACATTCCTCTGACATTTAGGCTTTATTTGGAACGGCTTTATACTGTTTTTTAAAATAATTTTTTAATATAAATTTTTTTATTTTTTTTGCTAAAAAGCTGCTTTAAGAAGCAGTAAGAAAGTCATCCCAAACGAAGCCTTAGTGATTGTTGAAAATGAAAATGCCTATACCTTTCTTGCTGCGTCTCTTAACTTTGGTGCCGCGCTTGTAGGAAGAAATGAATATGGTAACATGACTGAACTATGATTTGTTCGGTCCTTGCACTCCATAAACCTGGATGATTATCATGATCAAGTCTAGCGCTTGAATTTTCAAATGTCACCTAGAAAACAATTCGTGCATATTGCACCGACTGATACTTTTGAGAGAGTTGTGATGATAATATGCAAATGCAGGAAAATTTTGTAGTTAGTTAACACGAAAGAAACTAATTATTTACCATGAAAGCGGATTTGCAGTGCGGTTTATTAGTAAAACGTTCGAGTAAAGGTTACTGTCTCTGAGATCAGTCCTACTAGTTCCCTCCACTTGGGCCACACCTCTGTTTCCCAACTTCATACTTGTTGATACTACACGATACCACATCTTGGAATTGTCAAGTATTACTGGTATAGTTTTGGAAATGAGATTCAGATCATACAAAGAGTCCATCGTACAAGAACTTGCTGCCCATCTACAAGCAAATGAAATGACTTGAAGTTAAAAGGATTTAATGAGATTAAAATGCTAACAACACTCCGCAAAACAGTTTTTGAATCGTAAAGTGCAGATATATATATATATATAGTTGAGGATTACTATCAGGAAGCTAAGAACTATGCAAAAAGGGAAATCAGCTAAGCAAAAGTGCCAATTTGATTTTTTATAGATTAGGTACAAAGGAAAGTGAAAAGAAGATATAGTAAATAACTAAAATATAAGATAGGAAATCTAAATAATTCGATTAAGCTAGAATAATTAGAAATGAAGATGATATCTTAGTTAAAAGATGAACACATTAAAATAAGATAAAAATGTTACTTCGAGAAATGATTTAAATAAGTGTGAAGGAAGAAACCTTTGTCAAAAAGCATAGTGAATAGAATAAGTAGTTATTTAATAGATTAATACAAAAAATATGAAATGGTGTCAACTTAAATATGCATAAAAATAAAGAATTACGTTAATATAAAATATCTATTAAATTTGAAGAGTTTGGGTGACATTAGAATAATTTGCTAAATAAATATTTCAAGAATATCTTGAAGAATTAAAAAATGCTAAATGAAGAGAGAAGAATTATTTTGATATAAATATTTAAAAATTAAGGACATCATCAGTACTTAAAAAAATGGATATAGTACAACACAGATTGATTATTTTTTTATAAGAAAAATAGATCGTTTAGATTGTAAAGATTGAAAAGTTATTCCAAGTAAAAGTTTATGTACTCAACATCGCTTATTAGTTTTGAAGTTTAAAATAAATAGGTAGAATATGAAAAAAAAATGTTATCCTCGAATTAGATGGGGACATTTAAAAAATACTAATACAAATATTTTTTAGAATAAGATTCAAGATCTTAAGATTTTTAATTATACATTAGGAAGTTAATGCTATGTGAAAAAAGTAACCAATGATATTAAGAATAGTATAAAGGATGTGCTTAGAGTATCAAAAGAAAAAGCCCCTAATAGTAAAAAAAGTTGATGGTGAAAACAAAATATGCAAGAAAATATTAAAAATAAAAAGCTTTCTTATAAAAATTGATTTGGATATAAAGCTTGAAAAATTGGGAAAGATATAAAGAGCCTCTAAAGAATCTAAGGAAGCAATATGCGAGATTTTTCGATAAGCTTTTCAATAAAGATTACGAAAATACAATTGACTTTAGTAACCTCAACATCATAAATAAAAATAGAGATTTTTATTTTTATTGTTGCATTAGTAAAACCGAAGTTAGAGAGACCTTCAAGAAATGAAGTGTGGAAAAACAATTGGACCTACTGATATTCCAATAAATGTGTGAAAATGCTTAGGAGATGATGAAGTTTCTTAGCTTACAAAACTTTTTAATATTATTTTGAAGATTAAAAAGATGTCAAATGAGTGAAAAAGAAGTGTATTGATTCATATTTATAAGAATAAAAGTGATGCACAAGCGTGTGGGAATTATATAAGAACTAAGTTAATGTGTCATACTTTAAAGCTATGGGAGAGAGTTATTGAGCATAGGTTACGACGTGATGCTAATGTATCTCAAAATCAATTTGGATTCATATCGGGTTGGTCTACAATGGAAGCTATATATTTATTGAAAAGTTTAATAGAGAAGTATAAAGAGAATAAAATGCATCTACATATAATATTTATTGATTAAGAGAAAGTATATGATAAAGTTCCAAGAGAAATGCTATGGAGAGTTCTAAAAAAAAAAAAAAAGAGTTAATAATGTTTATATTCAAGTCATTAAAGATGTGCATGTATGAGTTGTTATTTGTGTTCAAGCATAATATGGTTTGACCAAATATTTTCATATGTAAGTTGGATTGCATCTAGGATCAGCTTAAAGCCCATATCTTTTTGCATGAGTCATGGATGTTATTGGCAGACATTTGCAAGAGGATATACCTTGGTGTATGCTTGTTGCTGATGATATTCTTCTTGTTGATAAGACTAGAGGAAGTTGAAGGTAAACTTGAATTGTGGAGGTCAACTTTAGAGTCTAAAGCTTTTCATCTAAGTAAATATAAAACTGAATACATTGAGTGTAATTTTAATAGTAATAAATCTAGTGGGGGATTGTGACTTTGGGTGATCAAGTCATTAATAAGAATACACATTTTAAATATATTGGGTCTATTGTTCAAAGAGATGGTGAAATAGATGACGATATTAATAGTAGAATTTAAGTTGGATGGTTGAAGTGGAGAAATGCATCGGCCTGTTGTGTGATAGAAAAGTACCCCTAAAACTTAAAGAAAAAATCTATAAGATGGTGGTGAGACCTGCAATGCTTTACAGTGCATAATGTTAGTCATTAAAAAAGAAGCATAAAGTTAAGTGTTGCAGAGATGAGGATGCTCAGGTGGATGGGTAGCTTCAATCTTAGAGACAGAATGTGAAATGAGTGTATACGTGAAAAAGTTGGAATAGCTCCAGTGGCAGATAAGATTAGAGAGAGTCGTCTTAGATAGTTTGACACATAAAATATTGGTCTTTAGATGATCCAATTAGGAGAGTAGATGTATTAGATTTGGCCTATGTTAAGAAAGATAGAGGTAGACCAAAAAAAATATGGCTAAAAAATATTAGAAATAATATTTTTTATTAGATCTTTTCTCAAAGAAAAATATTAAATATCTTATAAGAACACCCAACAGTTTAACAAAAGCTCATCTTTTCCAGGTGATGTGCAAAATAGCTTGGATTTATGCCTTTTGCTTGAAAATGTCAATTATAATTAGAGCATACAGCCATAAACTAGTGTTCTTCAGTAGAAATTTTTTTCATTCTAGCTATGAATACGCTAGCAGCCAAGCAAGACATGGTACTCTTTCAAGATTTCAAACAGCCATTAATAAAGAGATTCAGGAAAGTATTTTATGCTTTTTGCCCTTCGCTAATATTAATAACATTTCTCTAATATGATTTGCACATTATCATCCCCCTCTATCATGTAATCAATCGGAAAAGAGGAGACTTACAATATAAGACCTTGAGCAAATTATATGACAAAAAGTACCGGACAAAGTACAAGGAACTGGATATTGATCTATACAGATTCTTCAGAATTTAAATTTTCTGATAGAAAAATAGCATAAAAACATCATTTTAAGGGGGTTCCAGGCATAGTAAGAAATGAGGAGGATTACAGTATAAGACCTTGAGCAAACTATATGACAAAAAGTACCGAATATAGTACAGGGAACTGGATATTGATCTATATAGACTCTTCAGAATTTTTAGGTTTTAGGGAAGAATTACAGTATAAGACCCTGAGCAAATTATATGATAAAAAGTACCAGAGATAGTACAAGGAACTGGATTTTGATCTATACACATTACCATCCCTTCCATCATAAAATCAATTGGAAAAGAGGAGAATTACAGTATAAGACCTTGAGCAAATTATATGACAAAAGGTACCAGACACAGTACAAGGAACTGGATTATAATCTATACAGATTCTTCAGAATTTAAATTTTCTGATAGAAAATAGCATAAAAACATCTTTTTAGGGGGGTTCCAGGCATAGTAAGAAATGTTCTAAACATTTCAACAAGCATTAATTCTACCTTCCAGAAGCTTTGAACAATGTTCTATGTCCACGCATTGATCGAAAACCAGTTACTATAGAAATTTATAACAAAAGAAACATCCATACCTTTCCTGTGATGATACATTGGTCAAATGATGGAGGATCCCTTTCTTATTATGCAATGGGTTAATGCACATTCTAGAAGGCATCACGAATACCCTGAAGAAAAGGTAAAGATGATTATTGACAAGAACGTGAACTATCAAACAGGTTTAAAAACTTTGCATCAACAAATATGCTATCAACTCCAGCAAAATTTGAACTTAAAAATAAAAGTGTATAAACCTGCAATAGCCAGAAACTTCTGCTTAAAAAGACCATAAACCTTCCAGCAAAACAGCACGAGAATCAAAGCATATTTTACTACGTACCACCCTAAACATATTAATCTATTGGTATATCACAGTAATCTTTAATATTACAAATAAATCATCCTAATGGATTAACTCTATGCAAAAACATCATCATGGTTGCTCAGTGCTAATCTAAGAAATATATCGCATTTACATTTTAAGAAAAACCCATAAATTTATCTTAATTATAAAATAACAATTCTAATAACGTCACTTGTGCCCCATAGTATTCTGAAATTTTTTTTCCCAGGGACCGAGAAATCACCAAAGTAGCAGCATATGCGCTTGGGCAGGCTAGAATTAAATCCTCAAACCACCCCATACTAGATGTCTATGGATGTAGATTGTCTGAAGGTAATAGATCTTCCCGCAACCCAGAAACCTGATGTCCATGGTTAGTTTAAAAATTAAAGATTAAAGCATGTAATAAGAATCGACAAAGTAAAATATTAATAAGAAGGTGAAGATTAAGGTAACATACTACAAATATTAAGCATTAAGGTGGTATATAGTAATAAATTTGTATAGTAGGATAGTACATTACAAAATGACTTTTTCCAGGAAAATGAGAGGTTCCGGTTGAGATAACGCTGCTGTAAAGGACGAAAGAAAACACTTGTCTATGTTATTGGTATAGAAAAGAAGAATTCATAAAACTGAGTTGCCTGCTTTCCTTACATACGCTGTTATGTGTTGTTATTCATAGATGTCAGTTGTTTGTTTTTGTGATAACTTTTAACAATAATTTTGTAAATGATATTTTCTAAATGGTGTTATTTAGATGTTATCAAAATCTTGATGTTAGGATAAACCAAATGATTAAAACAAATAATAACTGATCGTTTTAAATAATATTATATTGTTTCAGTAAGATAACATTAAATCAAACTTATGCATATGATACTGATATGCCTTGGAGTCAATTTTAGCGAGCAACAACAGAAAATTTACAGAAAAATAACAAAAACAGCATATTTTGGAAGAACAATTGGCTGATTTTGATTAATAACTTAATAAGAAACAAACGATACAAGCAATCTACAATTAGAGAGGTAGATTGTCTCTCCCAAACAACTTAAACAACGCTAGGAAGCCCTCGTAGAAAACTACACAGAAAAACTCAATCAAAACCTAACCCTAATACAAAATAATAATCCCTATATAAGCCCCTAGTCTTCCCCCAAAAATAGCCCAAAAAGATCTTTGTCTTAATTAATTCCCTTCCTACTTTAAATTGAAATTCCTTTCATTAATTTCTTCCTTAATCTTCCTCCTAGGATATAAAATAATTGGTTTATTGGGCCCCACAAGGGGGGCTGATATTCCTGTTGGTCCGTCCCCTTGCTGCTGGGCCGGCCGCAGGACCGGTCCTGCTGGACCGGCTGTAACAATACTCCCCTCCCAAAAATACACCTTGTCCTCAAGATGGAAGGTTGAAAATTGTCTCATGATTGTCTCGTATGACTCCCAAGTGGCATCATGCTCTAATAGTTCCTTTCACTTGATTAGTACCTCTTGTGTCTCTGTCTCCCCCTGCGTAAACCTGCTATTTCTATGGGTTCCAACATAGCTGTCAATGGCGCAAAATAGCGCGCGCCATGACGCACGGTGCGACGCGGCGCGACGCACCTACGGCGCCATGTTCATGGCGAGGCGCATGTGTTTAAAATAGTGCGCGCTATTTGCGCCACATGTGAACAATGGCGCATTGCGCATGGCGCAAAATAGCGCGCCAAGTTGTTTTTAAATTTCGGTATACTTATGAATATTTTTTATATTTAAAAATATATCTATATTTTAAGATAAACGACTATTCATTGCCCTAATTTCACGAAAGATTTTCTGTTTGTTGCATCCGCCGAACACATCTCGCAGTCCCTAAGTCGAGGTAGTTGAATCTATTCCGAAGTCGAAGGTTTTCTGTTTTCTATTTGCTTCATTCGCTGTTTCCGCCGAATCCAGCCGAATATGTCCCGAAGTTGAAGTCGTTGTTTCCGCCGAATCGTCCCACAGAGCAGTGCTTCTGCCAAATCCGCCCTTTCCTTCGTCTATTCCAATAAAATCTTACCAGCTGACTTTGATTTGCAACCTCTGTCTGTTCCGCACAGCTCTATTATTTTGCATTGCTATTTCTTACAATAATTTACAACTTAACAGGTATGCTCGGTACTGCTGGGTACATGCTCGATACTGCTAAGTAAATGCTCGATATCGCTAAGTACATGCTGGATACTACTCGGTACCGCTAGTTACATGCTCTGTACCGCTCGGTACATCTCGGTACAACTAGGTACACGCTCGGTATACGCTCGGAACCGCTAGGTACACGCTCGGTATCGCTAAGTACATGCATGATACCGCTCGGTACCGCTAGTTACATGTTCTGTACCGCTCGGTACAGCTCGGTACAACTAGGTACACGCTCGGTATTGCTAAGTACATGCATGATACCGCTCGGTACAGCTATGTAAATGCTCGGTACCGCTCGGTACATGCTTGGTACCGCTCGGTACATGCTCGGTACCGCTAGTTACATGCTCTGTACAGGTCGGTAAAAATAGGTACCAACTCAGTACACGCTCGGTACAGCTCGGTACAACTAGGTACACGCTCAGTACCGCTCCCTGATTTCCATACAAACGAACTTCAAAATTTCTCTTACAAATAAATTTTGTTCCTGACCTGGCAGGTCGAACCCGGCCAGGGGAGCTGCGCCCCCTTGGACCCCCAGCAGCCCCCATATTATGTTTCTTGGACAATATTATATTTCTTTATCTAAATTTGTTTGCTTTTAGGTGATCATAAAATGTCAAATTCAGTTCAATCTTTAAAAAAATATCCAGCATGAAAATATGTTATACTAACAAATGAATTCGACAACAACAGTATGACATGCATTTTTTGTGGTAAAATAACAAAAGGAGGAATTACACGCCACAAACAACACCTTGTTGGGGTTTTAGGAATGCAAGGCCTTGCTCTAAATGTCCCGAGCACGTGAAGTCTGAAATTAAGGCATCCATGTTGAAAAAAAAAAGATTTAAAGGAACAGTTAATGACATATCAAATGTCAACCTTGCTGAAGAAGAAGGAGAAGACTTTGATGTGATGACAGATAATATTTTAGTTGCAACTTCATAGCAAACGAAGAAGCAAATTGGATCATGGTCGCTTAAAGGATTTAGTTTATGTGAAATATAATAGAGCACTGATTCGGAGATTCAATCATCGTGATGTCATTGATCCTATTTCTTTGACTGAGATAGATGATGCAAATGAATGGCTAACAGGAAAATTAGATTATGAGTCTGATGAAGAAAATGACTATATTGCTGGAGAGGAATATTTAACTTGGATAAGTGTTGCTAAAGCTACTGGTGTTTATAATAAAAACTATAATATTCGGGAAATATCTAAAGAGAAAAAGAAAGAATCTTCAATTAGGCATGATGCTGCTATTGAGAATGATGATGAGGAGGGTGATGAAAAGGATTACGAAGCAGGAGACAATGTTGAAGAAGATAATGAAGCTTTTTTAACATTTGTTGATGATGATGATTTCCAAGAAGATTATATTAAATTCTTATTTGATCTTTTAAAAAAAGATTGTAATATTTGAATTATGAGATATTTGGATGTTACTTAGTCGAACTTATATATGTTATGGTTGTCTTTTATTATTATGATAACTTGTCTTTCATTTTTAATAATATTTCATATTCATGCTTATTATTTTATAATTTTTATATAGCTTGCACCATGTTCAAAATAGCGCGCGCCGCGCCGTGTGCTATGCGCCATGGCTCCAAAGGGACCTTTGCGCCATGGTGCGCCATTCGCCGTTAACAGATAACTTCTATATTCACAGTCAAAGTTGGGGGTAGTGGTGATGGCGTATGTTCCCCTATTTCCTTCATCAGCTGCGATATATGAAAGACTAGGTGCAAAGCTGAGGATGGTGGTAGCATTAATCGATATGCTACTGCTTCGATGCACTCCAAGATCACATAAGGCCCAAAATATTGTGGGGATTGTTATGTGTCGAATTTGATTGTGTTGATCAATCCGGTTGTTCCATTGCCTCAGACCTCAAATTTCTCGTGCTCGCTTAGGGGGGGGGGGACCCCTGCTTGAAAAGAAAATATTTTCTCCATACAACCCCCAGACGGTGTGTACCCAAGTGCCCTAATCCTGAACAACAGAGAGTGAAGCACTACAACATTCTAGATACAATGACACAGCGGATCAAGAAAGAGGTTCAAGAGCGCTGCAGCACTGCGAGACAGACTGGACGGTTTTATTTTTCATTTTTCTGAAGGGTTGCGTCCCTTCGGGTTATTTTTACTTGGCTTTCTCTTGTAATTTGAGAAATATAGAGAGAACGATACATGTGAGAAGAGAAGGAGAGAGTAAGAGAAAAAAAAAAGATATGTACTTATTTCTCTCAATTTTCATAGTGGATTTTGGTGTGGCTATGTGGTTTTTTCTCTATTTTTTGTTTTTTCACATTAAATCTCAGTGTCCTTTATTTTTTCATTGCTTTTACTTTCTTGTTTGTTTCTTCATTGTGGTGTTTACTCCTCATCGCCAACAAGGATAATTTTTCATTCCTTCTCATGACTAATGTTTTATGTCTATAGGGCCTCAATTCTAAGCAAATTATGTCTCCTTGTTCAAAATGTACCTCTCTCTCGTGGCCATCTGCCTTCCTTTTCATGATTTGTTGGGTTCTCAACAAATGTCACTTAAGCTCCGCTAGTACCCTGTCTATCTCCTCTAAGTACTTCTTTACACTAGACACTAGTGTAGTGTTGCCTCAATAATGAATCAAGAGAACCCTTAAGGGATTTATCTTTGCTCCTGATTGGTACCAGGTGTTGTATTAATATTCTGTCCACACAATCCACCTAGTCCAACTCTTTGGTGTGTATGATACAAAGCATCTCAAGTAGGTCTCCACACTGCGGTTGACCACTTCTCTCTGACCATTTGTTTGAGGGAGGTAGGCCATACTTGCTTCAATAGCATCCCCTCTAAACTTAATAGCTCCTTCCATAAGTGGCCAAGAAACACCTTGTCCCTATCTGACATAATGACTTTTGGGAACCCGTGCAAGCGTGCCACTTCTTGAATAAAAAGTGTAGCCACTATGACTTCGGTGTAAGGGTCCTTTAGAGGGATGTGTTCGCTCAAGAAATGAATGTTGTGCTACAGCATGAACCCTGCTTTCACAAGCTTAAAGTCCCATTTCCCTTGAGGTAGATTGGAATTTAAATTAACCATATTTCCCTCGATGAACGAAATCAGGGTTGATTTAGTTCTGAGGTTCCACTTTCTATGAGCGTAAGCCCTCATAGTTAATTACCCTTTCTGACGCATAGAAGAAAACTCTCGATTAAAGATGAATCAATTTTTAGATGTGCAACATATTTAAATTTTGGTTATGAGGGATAAAGGTAAACCTGATCAAGATCCCATGGTTCTGTCGTCCCGGGTATACCGTAGGTTTCAGTCTATCAACACTAACAACCATTGATTGTAATATCCAAGTAATCTGATTAGCAGCTATGTGTTGCCTCCTCTCAAGGATCCCGAGTAAACTGAAGTAGATATATGTTCATGTTCAAATTATTCAGATATTATGTCATTGAACTAATGTCTACCATCATCATATTAAATAATTTATTCATAAAAAAAAATGTGTTTGAAGTCGAAGGCTTCTCATACATCTTCGTTAGTGCAGTAATGAGATAGATTGTAGTCTTCCCATTAACAATGTTGAAAACAACAAATGATAAAAATAAAAATCGAATCAAACCTAGCGTTATTCGGTCAAATACCTCTTGAGAAATAGGGCTTCCTCTAGCGCGCATCTGAGGCTGGACTCCTGGTGCCCGAGCCCCTCGCAAGAATCGCAATGCTTGCCAGGGCAGTCTATCCTGTTTCCCCAGTACAAGTACTTGCTTTCAAGTCCGCTTGATCCCTCCATCTCGCCTGCGCTCGCCGAATAAATCGAGAAGCGAATGACGGATATCGAGGAGGAGAAGAAAACCCAAACAAGACCAATGGCAACCGTCGCCACTGACAGAAGGAGCAGAGGAGATCTCGGCTTCCGCTGCTTGTTCTTGGGGTTCTTCGACATCGCCATTAAAGTGGAAGATGAAAGGAGGCAGTGTGTCCCCACACAGAATCTAGTACTCCGATCGGAAGTCGACTGCTTTCTTCGCCTCTGAAATGCGATGCCGCCACCTTATACGAGTTCACCCATGGTGGAATTCGAGTCCGACACGTTGATCTGTACAACTCGACGCCGCCATCAAGCTCGAGTCCGTATTTTGAGCTCAATTTCGGAGATGAGCTTGATTTGTAACTTAATTAGTGTTAGCAAACTCGATTATATTCTTTTAAGCTGGTTAGCATGAACTGCATTATTGGCTCTTAATAGTTAAAATTTTATATATTTTTAAAAATATATATAAATAGCCCTCAAAATTATTTGAATTGCATATTTAATAACTAATTTTTTTATTTATAAAAAAATAGCGCGACGTTAACAAAACATCAACGACAATGAGAATGTTATATATATATATATATATATATATATATATATATGAAGTACTTATATAAATTACTATGTATAAGTAACGAAAAATGAAATGAACAAAATGACTCGCAACATGTAAATAAAAGTATAAAAAATGAAAGGTACATAAATGAAAATACATGAGCTCACCCTCTTATAGTATTAGTAGAAGATACAATATACCCATGCACATTAAATGAAAAATAGAATAAAAATGATTGTAATTTCATTAGTACAAAATTTGATGGTACTTATGTAATAAATGAAATAAAAAAATGAATGAAGTTTATATAAAGAAATAGAATTTTGATCTACATTTATATTAAATATCCATATATGTTTAAATAAAAAAATTTGACAAATGAACATGATTATTTATATGCATATTTAATTGATATGTTATAAATTATAATTGTCCACTAAGTTTATTATGAAGAACTCAAATCTGTTAAATTTAAATGTTGGGTAAATCTTGTAACAGCTCAAACTCTTAACTATCGAGATATTGTTCTTTTTGACCTAAGAGCCTCATGGTTTTGTCATGTTGGTGTAACTTCCAAGTTGGTCACTCATCTCAGAATTGTATTGGGATGAGCACGCCATTACACCAAAAACAACATTGATGTTTAAGAGTTTAGCTTCTTTTACTTAAAGGATTTCACAAATATCCTGCGGATTAAATGACTAAAAGAGAATAGTTCGTGTATAAAAGAAGGTGATCAAATAGAAAAAGATAAGTTGATTATTATATATTCAAATTGAGAATTTTGTTTTAGTGGCTTTTTAGTTGTATTTTGAATATTATTCTATTAAGTAATTAATGTTATTAAAAAACTATAATAAACACCCAACCATCTCCTACCGCTTGTTTAATTCGAGCTTTCAAGCCGGATCGTGACATGTGTTATAATTCCACATGTGTTATAATTCCTCATCATCGAGCTTATCATATAAGACTAAAGGAACATTAAAAGCTATAAAACTATGTAGAATACATCCTTGTTAAGGGTTTGATTTGAAATAATACTATTCCTTGTGTGATTCCGATGTTATTAGTCCCAAAATAGCTAGCACGTGACATGTGCATAGATAGCATTGTTGTTAATAAGATCATGATAAAATACTTATTTCTGTCAGCTAGATAATTTATTTGATAAATTACACTGAGCATCTTTGTTTTTTGAAAAATTGAATTGTGAAGTGGATATCACCATATATAAATGAAACTAGTGGATGAATGAAAGATGGCTTTAAAAATACGAGGCGGGTTATATTAGTGGATGGTGATGCCTTTTGGTATATCTAATGATCCCAATACTTTAAAGTGATTAATGACTCAAGTATATAAACCCTTCGTGGTAAAATTTGTAGTGGTATGCTTTGATGATATTCTTGACTCTTGAGGATCATTTAAATCATTTAAAATAACTTTTTGAAGTCCTGCAATAAGAAAAATTGCATGCCAATTCTAATAAATGTGGATTCTTAGCTGACAATATTTAGGATATATTATATGTAGCGCAAAAATATAAATGGACTAAAATAGGTTTGTGCATTTTAGATTGGCTTGTACCTTGATCATTTATAGACATGAATTTTTGACAGCTTGTTGTTCTTCTATTAACATTTTATTAGGAACTTTAACTCTGAGATTGCTCATTTTAACTGACATTCTTAAGGGAAGCAAATTCATTGAGCACATGTAGCCCAATCTAGTTTTGAAAAACTTAAATATATAATGACCAACGCACTAGTCCTTGCACTTCCTAATTTCAACTATATTTATGGAGTTGGCTATATACCCCTCAAATTCATGAATTGGTGTCATATTAAACTAGAATATGCAACGAGTCCCCTATTTTAGTGAAAAATTGAATGAGGTCTGACACAAGTTATTCAGTTATGATAAGTAATTGTATGTGATTGTCTGTGTCTTAGATCACTGAAATTATTATCTCTTATCCAATGAATTTATTTTATACTTAGATCATAAAACCATAAAGTACCTTCATAGTGAGCTTAAGGAAATGCATGCTAAGTGGGATGAGTTATCATCTTTTTATTACATTTTAAAACATGAGTTTGGTATTCAAAATAAGACTACAAATGATTTGAGTTAATGTTACACCCTTTTTAGTATCCTTCAATTTAAGGTCATTAGATTTATAGCAATAAAATTTTGAGGATTTGGATTTTGGGTAGAAGTTGAAGCTTTGTCAAATGGGAACCTATAAATCATTATTTTAATACCAAAAAAAGAAGTTATAAGCCATCTATTCAGCATGATATTAACATATTTCTTAAAAGATGTAGAATTTGCCACAAAGCCAAAATTAGGGGGAAAAAAAGATTTATACACTCCATTAATTGTTCCCGGGTAACCCTGGGTAGATGTGAGTATAAATTTTGTGGTAGGTTTCCTAATGCTCAATGATATAAGAATTCTCTCATGATAACGGTGGATCAATTTTCTAAAATGACTAACTTGATTCCATGTCATAGAACTCATGACATTTTTTATATTGTTGGCTTATATTTTTGAGAAATCATTCATTCACATAGAATTTAAAAAATCATTATGTTGAATAGAGATGTGCATTTTTCTTAGTCATTTTTTAAGAATTCTATGAGAACAGTTGTACGCTAAACTTCGATTTAGCTCCATTGCTCACCCTTAGATGGATGGTCAAACAGAGATTGTAATCATAGTCTAAAAAATTTATTATAATTTTCCTAAGAAAAAAACTAAATATAAAACAAATGGATCTTTCTATAGCCCATGCTGAGTTTGCTTACAATCAGTCCATCACTAACTCTAGCTTGAAATCCTTTTCAAGATTATGTATAGCTAGAACCCCATCACTCCTTTAGATTTATCCTCTATGGTTATGATTTTAGAATGTAGTATTGTTGGATATAAGCAAATTAAGAAAAATAAAAAAGTTACATCAGGAAGTCCAATAAATGACTAAGTAGAAACATGTTCAATGTCAAAAATAAGACAATAAATCTTGTACTACATCTTCCTTCAAGAAAGGTGATCATGTTTGGATTCATTTACGTAAATAACATTTTCCTCCTGAACCTTTTGCTAAACCTAAACCAAATCTACAAGACCATTTAAAGTAATTAAACGTATACGAGAGGATGCCTATAAAATTGAATTACTTAGAGAAATGAATATTTTAGCCACCTTCAATATATAAGACCTTTCACAGCTATGATTATGAAAGAAACTTGACATCCAGGGTGAGTGTTCCCCTTCCTGAGAAGCATGATATGGTTAGGGATTGTAAGTTTTTAGCATTTTTCTTTTTTTTTTAGATATTCTAGTAATTAGTTGTGTTGCATCCTAGAATATAAACGACGGTAGAGAAATATATTGTCTGAAGTCTTAGTATTGTATGAAGATCCAACACACAAGAAGATGAAAGAGATAACGTAGCATTCAGAAGAGACACCGGAGTTTTTACGTGAAAACCCTTGAAAAGGGGGAAAAACCATGGGGCCTAGCCCAGTTTGAATGAATCCACTAGTATTTGCAGTCGATTACAAATGAGGCACTTCCTTGGGAGAAGGCATTGGCTTGATATCACAACATTATATATAGTGCATTACATGGTGGGAGTTATAATAATCAATATAGATATATTTGTTTGGTTGACAGGACCATAGTCGATAGGATAGAGGTCAGAAATACCATAATATATGATGGAGGTCGGAAGGACCGTAGTCGGTATGAGACAGAGGTCAGAAAGACCGTTGTTTGGAGATTGGGGTCAGAAAGATTGTTCTCTGTGATAGAGGTCGGAAGGACCGTAGTCAGCATGAGACAGGGGTCCGTAAGACCGTTGTCTAGCGATGGAGGTTGGAAGGAACGTAGTATGCGATGGAGGTTGAAAGGATCGTAGTCGGCAGGAGACAAGGGTCTAAAAGACCGTAGTTGACAAAAGATCAGGTTAGAAAGATCGTAGTTGACTGGAGATTGGGGTCAGAAAGGTCATAGTTGATAGGAGACGGAGGTCAAAAATATCGTAGTTGATTGGAGATTGGGGTCAAAAAGACCGTAGTAGTAAGGAGATACTCTGGTAGAATTATGGGTGTCAGGTGTTGGTCCAGCAGAAGCCTGAGCGTCATGTAGTGGTTCGGTAGAACTCTAGACTTCAGGTGGTGGTTTGGTAGAACTCCGGGCATCAGGTGGTGGTCCAGCAGAACTCCGGGCCTCATGTGGTGGTCCGGCAGAAGTCTGAGCCTCAAGTGATAATTTAGCAAAAGTCAGGGTCTTAGGTGGTTGTCCGACAGAAGTCAGGGCCTTAGGTGGTGGTCCGGTAGAGCTCAGGGTCTCAAGTGGTGTTCCCATATAACTCTAGGTGTCAAGTGGTGATCCAACAGAAGTCCGAACATTAGGTAGTGGTCCGATAGGAGTCCAGGGCTCATGTGGTGGTCTGGGATATGTCTGAGCCTCATGTGGTGGTCCGGTAAAAGTCAGGGCCTCGGGTGGTGGTCCGGTAGAAGTCAGGGCCTCAAGTGGTGGTCCGACAAAGCTTAGGGCCTCAGGTGGTGGTCCAGCAGAACTCGGGCGTCAGGTGGTGGTTTGTCAAAAGTTTAGGCCTCAAGTGGTGGTCCAGCGGAGCTCAGGGCCTTTAGGGGTGGTCCAATGGAGCTTAGGGCCTTTAGGGGTGGTCCAATGGAGCTCAGGGCCTCAAGTGGTGGCCCGACAGAACTCCAGGCCTCATGTGGTGGTTCGGCAGAACTCTGGGAGTCAGGTGGTGGTCCTGTAAAATTCCGGGAATCAGGTCGTGGTCTGATAGAACTTTGAGCATCAAGTTTTTGGTCTAGCAGAACTCCGGACGTCAGGTGATGGTCCGGCAAAACTCCAGGTGTCAGGTGGTGGTCCAGCAGAACATTGGGTGTCAGGTGGTGGTCTGGCAGAACTACAGGTGTTAGGTGGTGGTTTGACGGAATTCAGGACTACAAGTGGTGGTCCGGTGGATCTCAGGGCCTCAAGTGGTAGTCCGACGAAACTCAGGGCCTCAAGTGGTGGTCCGGCGAAACTCCACGTGGTGGTCGAGGATGATCGAGAAGGCAAGAGCTATCTCTGATCTCTCTCTTGCTTCTTAGGTTTAGGGTCCCCTTTTCAAGAGGGAGGAGGGGTCTATTTATAGATTTCCTAGAGTGGCATGGCCAATAAATATGAGAAAGGTCAAGGATAAATGGGGAGTGGTTTGGATGGACGACCGATGTTGAATCCCTTGATCATGGCCCATTCATCCAACACTTGAAGGTCTTAATGATGTTGGAATTTTGTGATCTTTAGCTCGTTGGAATTGTTTCGTCGAGCCGCTCGATTGGACTATAAGCATGCCATGTTTGGAAACCGTTTAGTAATCCAAATTGTGGTTTGAACCTTCCAATAGTGCTTTGGGTCCTCGATTTGGATCCATTTGGGCTTAAATTGAGTCGAATTTGGTGTCGTTGGGTTCATATTTCCGAGACTTTCAGTTTGACTATAAGTTTGCTGAAATTAGAGTTCGGATGGTCCCAAATTTAATTTCAAAAGTTTCCGACTTGATTTTGCCCCAAGATTCATGCCCGGTCAAGATAATTTTTGATTATGTATCAAGTTGCTTTTTGGTTCTTTGGATTTTCTTATAAGTATTGAAGTCTTTAGTGGAGAAGGGGAGTTTTTTTTAGTAGTTTAATTTCAGGTTATCCTGAGAGTTTTATAGTGGATTCCCTAGTTTAAGTAGGGTGGGGTGGAGAGGGGGCCATAGTGGAGTAGGATTTCACCAAAGTTGGTTTTCAATATCCCCTAAACCTTCACAGTAATTACGATGTCCTTCATCACTAGTTTGTTCGGTAGCCGCAAGGTGTCAGGCCATTCTTCCTGACGATACTTTGATGTTCTATCCCAGCTATGCAGCAAGATTCCAGCAGGTAGGAATCTATATTGGCTAACCTGATAGAGAGCATGGCTAGGAAACAATGTCTTGGAAAGCTAAAAAGTTAGATTGGCATAGATTTGGAACTTTGTGATTCACACAGCTTATCTTGGTCTGCCAACCAACTGGTTTTAACTTCTGAGTCATAAGTATGTGGTGTATGTGAATTTGTCTTAATTAGGGGTACAAACGAGTCAGGTCGAGCTCGAGCCATGGGGTGTTCGAGTCGAGTTTGACTGTCAAATACCGAGCTCGAGTTGAGCTCGAAGATGAGCTCGACTCGTCTCACAAAACTAGTTGAGTCGAGCGTCTCGTCGAGCTCCTTCCCAAACTGCATCGTCAGTGAATCCTGCTCTTCGTCCCGTGCTACGTAGACCGTCGTCGAAGCCGCAAGATCCGTCGAAGCCCACTCCGGCCTGCAAATCCCTTCAACTGTCGTCAAAGCCTCCGTCATCTCGTCGTCGAAGCCGCAAGCTCCATTGAAGCTTGCTCCCGCCTGCGAATCCTGTCGACTGTCATCGAAGCCTCCGTCGTCCAGCCGTCGAAACCTCCGTCGTCCCGCCGTCGAAGCCGCAAGCTCGTCCCGCCGTCAAAGCCACAAGCTCTTCCTCCCAAGCCGCCAGCTCCGTCGACCGCCTTTGAATTCCGCTCCCGCCTTCGAATTCTTCTCCCGCCTTCATCGTCTTCTCTTACGCGAGCTACCCGACGAGCTCTCGAGTCAAGCAGCAAAGTGTTCGAACTCAGGCTCGTTAAGCCTTCAATCTTGAAATTGTGTTCGAACTTGCTAGCTCTATAAGCTCAACTCGTCACATCTACAAATCAGGTTCTATTTTTTAGTTGATGTTCTTTCCTTTAAATAGAAGCTACCTATTTGTTTATTATCTCAAATCCATGCAGGTGACCGGAATGGGACAAACTATAGCTAGGGACCTCTAAATCTTGAAAGTCTGCAGTTTTTTATTCAAGAATTATCCTATCTTTGGTGACTGCCGGTGGAAATTTTATTAGGTGCGGAGTGCGGACAGGGTGAGAACCGTCCGCATAGATACAGGGTACCAAGCGGTACCAAGTGGTATCGAGCGCGGTTTTATACTAGTGTGCGGACGGTTCTCCCGTCCGCACTCCGTACCTAATAATTTCTCCTGCCAAATAGGAAACCTACGTGAACTTACCTTTGGGAGAAAGAGCAACAAATATATTTTTAGGTAATTGTTTTTTAAAATAATTTTTAATTTAACAAATTTTTTAACTAAAATTTTACTTTAAAAAACAATAAAAAAAAATCGTCTCAAATAAAACTTTAATGTTATGTGATAATTCTGATAATTAAATAAATTAGTTCTTTTCATAGATATGCATCGTGTTTTTTTTTTTTTTCATAATTATAGATATTATATTATATCTTTATACATCGTGTTCGTAGCTTTTATAGAAAATCTCAGGCTAGGCAAGAAATATCTTATTCATTTATTTTATAGATATACATCCCTCTCATCATTGTATGCCCATTTATTATTTTAATGTTTCCATTATTTTTTATTATTATTTTAATTTTATTAACACTATTAATTTATTTAATTATTTATTATACATACGATTAATGATTAGTTTGGGATAGTTTTTTACCACTGGTTTGTTGTTACTTTCAAGAAATTTTTTGTACTAAAAAATTATTTTAAGAAGCAGAAAGAAAACGGTGCTAAATGAGACGAATTATTGGGTCAGGTTATCGAATTTGTTCAAAGCTCAATAAAAATGCGCCACATCACCACCTACTCGGTACTGTGCTCGGTGCTGAGCTCGGTACTCAGTACTGAGCACATACTCAGTACTGAACAGTACCGAGTATCGAATATAAGCTGTATCAGGTGACCTGACCCAATAATCTCTCTCTAAATGAAGCCTAAAGGCTGAAGGAGATGCTAGATTTTGGATTTTTATCACATACATTTGTTTGTTTGCATTTATGACAACCCAAAATCTTAACTATCAAGATATTATTTGTTTTGGCTTAATGGCCTTACGGTTTTGTCTTATTGGTGTAATTTTTCAGGAGGTCATGCATACCAAAATTTCTCTGTGATAAGCACGTTTAACTGCGAAATTTTTTAATGAAATTCCAACCATTAAACTAAAAGGAACCTTGATGTTTAAGAGTTTAGCTTCTTTTACTTAAAGGATTTTCACAACAACATAGGCAAGCAAGAGCTCTTGAAGGCTATTTTTTATGTTTGGGATAAGATTTTTGTAATTTTAATTGTGGTGACAGATGTATATGAATATGATTTTCAATTAAAATTTTAACTATTATGAATTGTTATTGTATATGAATAAACAAATGTTGAAAACTTTGCCTTCTATTTTTTAAATATTTTGATATATTTATATGTCAAATTTACTTATCTGTTATTTGAATACAATATATATGCATGAGCTGCTTGAAAATGATTGATTTATTTTTAATCATATACAAGATATAATTTTTTAATTTGAATTATACATTGGCTATTTTGTACTCATCATAGTGTAAGATTTTATGAGTTGTAATTTTAGTATATTTTAGTAACTTTCAAAGTTTGATTTATTAAATATGATATATAATTTTATTCTTGATGTTTTTTTAATAATAATTATTATCGCATAATTAAAAATTATAATTTAGGTTTCATTCGGAATGACTTTCTTGTTGTCTTCTAAAATATTTTTTTAAAATTTTTTGAAAGCATTAAAAAAATTATCCCAAATGAAGCCGTAGTTTTAGGGGTGTCAATTTTTGACATGACCCGAACCCGACTCGGAAAAATCGGGGTTCAGGTCAACCCGAACCCGAAACGGTTCGGGTTCAACAAATCAACCCGTTTTAAAAATCGGTTCGGGATCGGGTTGACCCAGCAACCCGAAATTGACCCGAAATTGACACGAAAACTCATTTTGACTCGAATCCCAATATTGACCCGTTTTGACCCTAAAACTCGAGATTGACCCGAAAACTAGCAATTTTGGGTCAACCCGGGGTCATTCGTGTCGGGTCGGGTTGACCCGGACACGAATACGGTCGGGTTCGGGTTGGCCCGAATAGTGCCGGGTCAGTTCCTGATTCGACCTGAACCCAACCCGTTGACCCGAATTGACAAGCCCTATGTAATTTTAAAGAAGACTTTCTCAAAATGAGGAGAGACTGCAGCTCATAATACAAAGGAGACTTCCCTTATTTCTTTCTAAATCAACAAAGACATGAAGGAGGGATGCAAATATGAATTCAAAATTTTTCGAAGAAAATTCCCCCCTATAAATTCAAAATAAATATTTATTAGAAAACTCTGTAGTAATGATGTGTCAGTGATATATAATAAAAAAAATAATAGTTCTATTAGAATTTGAAGTAAGATTAATAAAAAAGATCAAATTAGTGACACTTTTACACATATTAAATATTACAATTTTAGAGGTTTAAAATGCCAAATTGTAGAAGAAAATTCTTAAAAAAAAAAAAATGCCTTGTCCCCCACTCTCCCTCAAATCTCAATTTCCCCATCTTTGCGCAATTCTGCCCCCACTTGCTCCCAGATTTTTTTAAAAGGAATACTCACACACTCACTTTCTTGGTTTTCTGAGATGATGAGTTTACTCATTGGCCAACTTAAATTCCACCATATATATATATATAATCAAAAGCCTTTGTGGTTCATCTTATCGAGAAATTATTACATGCGGAGTCCGGACATAACTCTACGTCTGGACAATAATTAAATGTTGACACACGCGGCCCGACGACCTGACCAGGTCCAGTGATCCAGAGATAAAAAATTTTAAAATCGCGACAAACCAATAATTCTGGTATTCGGAGTTGGGTCACTTTTCATCTTCGAATAAGGATTGCTCTCATTTTAGTTCATGTGCTCTTCATCTTCAAATAAGGATCATTATATTCTTCAAGTAGGCTGATTCGAACGAACAGATTTATCTCCAGAGTGATACTTCATGCATTAGGGAAATTTTTTTAAATATTTTTCTTAATACACACTATGTATTATTGTGTATAAGCCTAGATACAACGATTGTAATAGTTTATGAGCTATTTTTATTCATTTTAAATCTTTCAGAGCTTGTACACTGCTGCGTATTATAATTTTTTTAAAAAAAAAATATTTTTTTTTCCTCATACACACTATCTATTGCTATGTACAAGCCTAGATACAATGATTGCAAAAACTTTGGTGTGGTTTTTATTCCTTTTAAATCTTTTCATGTACCAATTGTATATTAGAGAAATTATGTTAGAAATATTGTTAACACATGTACACATGTTTGCATATGTATATTTCAAAGATCATTTTTCATTTCAAAAAATTAACATTAAGACTTATACATTACTTTTTGGATATTTATCATTTATTATTCGTATAAATTTTTTAAACAGCCACTTAAATGATTCAATTATTTCCTCTGATAGAAAGGTCACTCCAAGTAAAATATTATGTCAATGATTATTACTCTGATAAATGATGCATATACTAAATTATATTTATTAAGCCTACAGATAGTATAAAAAATTACAATATTTACAAAGAAGTCATAATTTATCATGCCCATCTCATCAACCTAAAAAATCAATAATCAATTAAATTCATCAACTTGGACGTCTCATGCAAACAGATTATCATCAACTTGTCTATCTTTAAATAACTGAATTAACGAATTAGTGTCCTCTTATCTAATCTTTTTTTCTCTTTCTGATTGTAGTTGTATTCATCCCTCTTAGAGAATCTAATATTTTTAATACTTCCAATTTCATTGTCAAAAAAGAAAAATGCTTCAATGATACTTATCCCAGCTTCTATCATTTATTTAAGAACTAATGCTTTCTCATCACTAATATTTCTATATGACATACGTAGATGTTGATCTTTTGGCTTAGCCAATTCATGATTGTGACTTTCAATATATTTTTGCACATTTACATTTTCATCTTCATCTACTATAAATCTAATCATAGTTGAACAACCAGTTCTAGTATTTGATTTTTAAATTTTTGATTGAGAATTTAAATCAAGACCCTTTTTGAAATCAAATATTGAATAGAAAAAATCCTCACATCTTATTTTTTTTAAAATTTGGCCATTAACTATGATATTTCTTGTGAACACTAAAATCAACATTATGAGCATAACTGCAGTACATATTGTATGCTTCAATCTTTATTATACACACTCTGTGTACAAGATAAAATTATTATAAAGAGAAAAAATAACATATAAATTATTAACATCATTATTTCTAAGATTATACATAGTAATACATAATTATATTATGAAAAAAAAAACTACATTTCCAAAAAAAATCCTCTTATGCACAGCTTTGTATAAGCTCAAAAAGCTTTAAAATGAACATAAATACAAAATAAATCATTGACATCATACTGTAATGCACAATATTTATTAATTATGTAAAAAAACTACATTTCTAAAGTAATTTTCATTATACATAGCTATATACAAGATTAAAAAGCTTTCAAATGAACAAATACAACACTTAGATTGAGATCTTTGTATCAAAGCTTGTACACAACAATACACAATGTGTATCATAAAAAATAAATATATTTTGAATATAATTTCTCTAATATATAGTTATGTACAAGCCCAAAAAACTTTCAAATGAACAAATATAACACAAACTATTGAGATCATTGTATCCAAGCTTGTACACAGTAATAGACATTATATATTAGGTTAAAAAATTGCATCTTCAAAAAAATTTCTCTTAGACATAGCCATGTATAAGTGCTAAAAGCTTTAAAAAGAGGGGAAAATGCATAATTAAGCATGCCACAACATTTATACAATTGAGAGAATTCCTGAACTTCCAAAAATTATTATTTTAAATGACATTTTACATAGTTATATAAAAGCATGCTTATTTGCGGCATTCAATATATAAATAATTGAAGAATATATCCTAAACCTTAAAAAATTATACATTTACAAGAAACACAGTAATACTTGGGAGGAGTTTAAAATTTATCATAATAATACTAAACCTTAAAAAATTATACATTTATAGGAAACACAATAATTTATCACCCATGGTTGGTTGCAGTCTTGTTAACTTCAAGTCATTCTGGATGATTTGCATATCGCCTTTCGTCTCCTCGGAGAATGCAATATCCTCAAAACTAGTTTCCATCTTCATCGCATATTTCTCATTTTTCTTTCTCAGCATGTATCAAAAGTGATATTTTGTCAAAACCCTAAATATTTGTGCGCTTTCGCTGGTTTTTTTCTTAAAAATGTAAAAATGAGTTTTTGGATCAGGTCAGGTCATCGAATCGCAAGAAAAAAAAATATAAATATTAGAAATTCACACATCAACATTTAATTGGTGTTTGGACGTAGAGCTATATTTGGACTCCGCACGTAATAATTTCTCCATCTTATCAGTTGGCCCAGACTTCTTAGAACTACTGTATCTTTTATCAAAAAGTTAAGAATGATAGTCACTCGAACATAGTAACTATCACACTCAATGATCTATATTAGAAGAATTGCATTTGTTTTTCATTTTAGTATTTAACTAGAGCTTACAAATTTCTTGTGAACAACAGAAAAAAATATGATTACATTTTGTCTAGATTTGTAGGCAGAAAAAATATGCATGTTGTTCGAAGCCTAATATATTAGGATCCTTATCCTTTTCTAAAAACATATAAAGTTATCTAATGAGTACATAGCCCAATAAGTAACTAAAATCTAACAATTGAAATCAAAGCAAGATAAAATAGAACAACGAGCTATAACTGATATAAATAAATATATACATCAATATCTATATATATCAGTTGTATCAATTTATCCTTATATTATTACATCTCAATTTATTACATCATTAGTCACAATATCAGTAATTGTCAATAGTATTAATGTCAGTAACAATATCAGCATCACGATCAATAACATTAAATATTGTTAATGACAGTAAACAATATTAGTATCAGTCATAATATCAGTACATTATTCATAGCAATGTCGGTATCAATATTTAAATATTCAATGAATGCATCTTAAGGGTATCTTGCTCCTACACTTATGGCTCCCAATTAGTCGTCTTTTATAACTCTTAATCAATGTACTCCTTATAACTCTCCTTGAATCATGTGAATTAGTCACCCGACTTATTGTAACTCTCAATAAATCTCCAGCTCCTTCAACTCCCAGTCAGTAAATCAAGTGGAACAATAAGATATCATATATATGATATCATTCAATACATCATTTAAAATATAATAAAATCAAGTCAAATCATTCAAAATGATCAAATCTATAGCATATCCAAACTTGCATGGTGAAAGTTCATAAAATCAGAAGATAATACAATGTTTGTAAATTTATGAGAGCTAAAATTCAAGAAAATTAAAATCATCGAAAATAGAAGTAAGAAATTAGTCACTTATAATAAATACAACAAAATTTGTAACAAGAATGACGAATAAATATGATTCAAAGACTTTTCTCTATCCTCTCTCTTCTTCCCCTCTTTTAATTTCTTATTGGCCAGGCAATTAAGTGAGGAATCACTGGGGTGAGGCAGGAATATATATTCAAAGACCCTAGTGTCGCAAAGCTCATCAAATGAGTGCCAAAACACTCTACTTGAGGATTTTCATGTTTTTCAAATAAATTTATTTTAAATATTTGAGTTATCACAATAACTTGACTTTAGAGAAAGAACAATTACTAATTCCAAAGCTGCACTTTTCCTGAACTGATAACTTAGCAAATACACCCAACTTTCATGTACAATCTGAGAAAAGAACTCTGCAAGAGCATCGAATTCACTGATCTGGATTATCAAAATCAACATCAATATACAAGTATATAACATGATCATTAGCAGGCTAGCAGCTAAGTTCATGAATTTAAGTCCGATTTCTTTCATAAATTACAACAGCAGTTTTGCAGAGAAATTCACGTACAAAAAAGTGGTATTTTATCTCCCAAATCATCATAGAAACATGGAATCAGCTGGGCAAAATACAGAATTTTATATAATCTTCTCTGAGTTCTACATCTTAATGCACATTTACAACTTCAGACTAAATATCTAGGCTTTGATGCTGAGACATCGAGGAAACTTTGTATTTTACAAATTTGGAGAAGCATCAAAGAGATGAAGCATAGAAGATTATAAGGCCTTACTCCAGTATGTCTGCTGGCCAAAGCTGCCTCCATGTAGAGATTTCATCCTTGGAATAGAGTTTTCTGATTCCTCCATAAAATCCATCGGTTTCATTACCTTCTTCACGATGATCCTTTCTGTTTATTGTTGCTTGCCTCCACCTCGAACCTGGAGTATACTGGTTGAACTCCAAGATAATAGTTTCTGCCAACAATTGGAAGGAAAGTAGAAATTACTCCATTGTAGGTGATGAGTTGAGAACCATATTTAAAGTAGGAACTAGAGAGGAGCTCCAGCATTTACAGTAACTAATTTTCCAAGTTTCTAGTTACTAAATTGCTTCTGAATTGTGGCATTTAGTGTCATATAACCTTTTTTTTTTTTTCTTACAATTCCAAGAGAAAGCAATATATATATATAATAAAAAACTAAAATTTTTTCTTGTGTGCTTGAGAACTGATTAAATTTTAGGCACAACATGGGCAAATTGATCTACATTGGTGAAAAAATCCATAGTCAAGCTTTAGGACAAAATTCACAAACTGGAAAAAACCTAGTGGTAGGGAGCAGTAAGTTTACTACTAAATGAAAATAATTGTAGTGGTTCTAGGGAAAGGAGTACCTGCTGGTATATAGAGGTGAAACTTATGAATAGACATCGAGTAAAAAATAAAATAAAAAACACAGAAAAGAAGATAACACAAAAATACAAAATAATTTTATGTAGGTTCATTCCATTGTCAGTAAGCCCCTGCCACTACAGTTTTGTTGAAAGGCTGAAGGCTTAGTGGGGACCATAGGCCAGTGTGTCTAGTAGGATTGGCAAAATTACCTGGTAAGGAAAGAAGCCATGGATTACTCATCCAAGTAAAGAAACACCTCTCCCACGGATCCACGTGCATGAAACAAGGAAGGAATTCTCAAATTACTCGTATGGCGCCAATCAGCACATCCACTGAAGTAATTATTTTGTGCAGAGTCCGGATGGAAAGAACCATCCGGATTGTGAGTGTACACACTGTGTACACAGTGTGTGTACAAAAATTTGATATACACTGTCTACAAATGTGTGCACTAACATGTACCGTCCGGACTCCGAACAGAATAATTTCTCCATCCACTGAGCCACAAAGTGAGCAGCGAGCAGCTGATGGGCTTTAAAAAAAAAAAAAATTGATTTATTGTATTAAATTGTTTTCAATCATTCTCTATGTAGTTTTATGTATAAATGCCCATTAAAGGAACACACAACTCTTGCTTTTATAGTCAATTCCTCTTTCTATATATTTCATTATGGTTGATTGATTAATTGTGGAGAATTGCGACCATAATTTCCTAGAGGTACAATTGACAACACTCCCAGTCTTTATAAAGAGAAAGCGAGGATAGTATTCTAAAAATTCCCTTAATAAAATAACCTTAAATATTGAATAACTTTCAAAGGCGCCATCCTTCCAACCCTTGTAGTGATCGTATCATGAAGATCGACCTATGTCTCAGTCTAGATAGCATGTTTCTTCTTAGGGCAAATGTTAGGCTCCACAACATAACCATACCAACCATGAGATACGAAACAACTATGCAACTTGATTATCTAAATAAGAATTGGAGTACTTTGCCAAGCAACAACTGAAATTTCCAGGTTAGATATTGATCTTGTTATATAGTTGGCTCAATTAGGGGCGGATCCACGTTGCTCCTAGGGTCAGCAGTTGCCCACCCTCATATTTAATTTTGAGACCAAGATAGTTAAACCACATGATGGTATTTGAAATCCTCACCAGAACTATGACAGCGGCAGAAATGCTCATTTCCATCACACAGTTGCAGGTGTCCTACTACTCCATACCACCAGCCTGTAAAACACAATCAAGTTAAAGTTTAAGGTCAAGAAGACAGAAAAATAACAACATCAAAATGGAATCTATGGAAAGATAACTTAGCTAAGAACTTTTAGCTAATCAGATAACCATTAAAAGAATAACAGAATGAAACAATATTTAGAACATATACCATAAGGATATTCTTTGTTCCTTCTCCACTGGATCTCAATATGGTCGCCAGGATGCAGATCATGAAGGCAATCAGAGATGTGTAGATCATGTGCGAGAGTGTCAATAGGTGGTGCTCTTATTCTGTCCCACTCTACTCCTTCCTCCATTACAATGGTCCGGCGTCCATGAGGTGGATACCTAGAGATGAAAGAAATGACAAATAAATCAATCATACACTGCAAATTGCTAAAATTTATTCCCTTCTATAGAGGTAGAGGGAACAAATTCTCTTGAATAACTATACTATAGAATATGCTTTGTATTCTTCCATTTCCACCCTCTTTCTTTCTAAATAATGTGTAAATATCATGCATAAACTCACTTGGCATGGAAGGTGTCTGTGTTACAGTCATAACTTAGCTCTGCATCATAACATGACAACATAAAACCAACATGCCCCTGCTGAAAAAAAAAAAAATTTATAAGCCTGTTGTATCACCATAGTACTAACACAAAACAAGCTTTAAAAGATCTCATTCAAATAAATAATAAAAAATAATTCTATTATGTTCTTCTGAGACTAAAGAATGGCATTTCATTGAACCTCTCATATTTCTAATAATTTTGGAGATATATGGTTGATCTCGATAAATAAGCCTTTTGTTTTGGTTATAAGATAAACATAGCAAAATATACATATCTAGATGCATTTAATTTTAGCTAATGTTTTATTATTTAAATTAAGCTTAGGTTGTTGCTTTACATTAAATTGGATGGTCCAAATTATCGCTTGTTATTAGAAACATGCTATATTAGCATTCCTTAAATTTAAAGTTGAATGAATGGTTGTGATTATCTATAGGCTCAATTCAAATTAGATGGTCAAAATTTTTGGGTTGTTATGAGGGATTCTCGTTAAAATTAATTTCAAATGAATAACTAATTTAACGAATGTATTTAATGCTTTAGGCCTTCTCCAGTCGAACGTCAAACATGCGTATGACGTCTTTCGGTCGCTCCAACCGAACGCCTAACCTTCCACCATTTGCTTGCGGGTGAACAGTGTGACACCAACACTGTTCACCCGCTATATGCTTTTTTTTTTAATTCGAAAAATTGGTTATTAATTTTAAAATTTTAAGTATGAGAAAGAATATACTAGGAATATTCTCTTTTTGGAGTTAGAAAATGAAGTTCTGTTAGAGACGAGTTACTGCATATTGGTGTATTACTGTATTTTGTAGTTAAAAATGAGTTTTTCGGTTGGAGATTACCTTAGATTAAAATTGAATATTGATGAACAAACAGCTTTTATTAGTAGTATATATTTAGCAAAAAAAATGAAACGTTAATTATACCTAACCAAGTTCACATTCCAATTCAGTAATTCCATAATTGAGGTCATAACATACTAAACTAAACCCATTCTTTCTAAACAATGGTGTAGTTAATCAAAATATACGTTGAACGAACCAGAAAACTGTTCATTGAAGAAGAAGATTCAAAGTGAAGAATGAAGAAAGAAAAAGTTAAATTTGAATTCAATGGATCATTACCTCCCGGTTGTAGATTTGAGCTGGGAACCAGAATTTGCCACTCTCAAGAGACAAATACCATGACATGATGGAGTCGTCAGGCAAAGGGCTCTTAAGCTTTCTACTTCCATCAAGCCTAAACTTGAGCCAGGAAAGAGAACATAGACGTGAGAGGGATCCAAATAGCCTCTTTGGCTTTCCAACAGAGTTGCAGATGGATGGCTCATTCCTCGCATTCAAATACTTATGCCAATTCCTTTCTGCCGTTTTGCCGATCACTCTCCCCCACTTCTCTCTCATCTGCCTCTCCCACAAATAATCACTTCTGCACCTCTGCCTCAAAGACCTGCAAACTCCAGCCATGTTACACAGGCCGGCAGGAGAAAGCTTCCCCAAAATACACTCCAAGGCCAACTCGGGCAAATCTAGAACAGAAATCTCATTCGAATCCTCTATGGTTTCGATCCGAGAGGCATGCTTTTTCGCAGCCATGGATTTGAAAACGTACTTAACAGAGTTCAAAGAAAGCAAATGGAATTCTTTCACAAACAAGAACGAAAGCAATCTACCTTCTTTTGCCCATGAAGGGAAAGGCTGCAAGGGAAGTGACTTGGATAACAGGAGGAAAAAGGAGAGTGATGATATAAGGAGGAAGAAAAGCATCAGTAAAGCAAAGAAGATGGGGCTCGTCGACAGGCCGATTTGTGAGCCACATAAAAGATCAATAAAAAAATAAAAATAGGAGCCAATTCTTTAAAAAGAAAATTGAGGCTCAACCTATAATGAGGAAAAAAAAAAGACTTGTTTGTGGATCAACCCAGGAACAATCCCTTTTTATCAATTATCGGTATGCTGAGGGTGAATCCCACTAAAGCTTCAAATCCGGATTTCCCGAATCGAAGAGGCGATCGAGATTAAAGAAGAAAACAAAGCTCCAAGCAACAACAGAGGGTCCTCTGTCCGACTAAGCAAGTGGATAAGACACCAAGATTTCTCTTAAATCAAACCTGCAAACTAAGATTTTTTGTTTAGAATTGAAGATCGTTAGAAGTAAATATAAGAAGGATCTTGATGTGGAAAATCCGTAAAGGAGGAAAGTGGATCTGGGCTGAGGATGAAAGGAGATGAGAGCGTCGTCGGACTTCGTCAGTTCATCGGAATCCTCACCGGAACTCTAAAAATCCTCAGCACCAGAACCCAAATCGATCTCCTTCTCTCCCAGTCCCCAGAGACTGTGCTCTGAAAATAGCGCGAGCTAGGAGAGGGAGAGAGAATCCGAGAAGGAACATACTATCAGAGATTCCGAGGCGAAAGGATTGGGTGTGGTCTTATTGGTAAATAGGTGGAGGAGAATTACCCGTTTGCGCATTATTAGGGACGAACACCTACCAGAAACGGACACCTGGCCGTTGTCCTTCGGAAGAGCAAGTTCCTCTTTTTCTCCCTTCAAATTCTGTTTTCTTTTAAATAATTTAGAATTTTTATTATAAATATTAAATACCATGACAAAATACACATAATTGCCCCACATTTTACAAAGATTTTCAAATATAAAAATATTGTATTTCTTAAAAATACTACCCAAAAAATCATATAGTATCAACAATAATGTCAAATAATAATTTTTTCTAAGAAAATATATTCAATATTTATTCATTTTAATTGCACACATAAAATAATGAGTTTCAAATAATTTTTGTACATATTTTATAAATTTTTTTGAGGAGCATATTAATGTTCGTATAAAATAGAGAAATTATTACGCACGGAGTCCGGACATAGTACTCTATTCAAAATATGTCACATCACCTGCACACAGGATGTGTACTAGTTTGTACATAATGTACGTATAATACACACCCTATGTATAGGCGACGTGACCAATATTGATTGAAGTTCGGATATATCCAGACTCTGCACGTAATAATTTCTCAATAAAATCGGTGGCGGGGGATAGCTTCAAGTCTGGTTGTCTTTTTGGATAAAGATTATAGTTTTAGTTGAGAGGTCATTTTTCTTCTGATTAGTATTTATTTCTCTCTCAAGATGGGTGAGTTCTTCCTATAAGAGCTGGAAATATGACCATAACAGCAGTTAATATGCTTTTGAAATATGCCATCCAATGAATTTGCTCGCAGAGTAAATCCTTTATAGACAGAAAAGCTCTATATTGAAGTTAGGCTTCGTTTGGGACTGTTTTTTTATTGCTTTCTAAAACGGAGTTTTAGTATAAAAATAAAAAAAATTTGTACTAAAACTCCGTTTTAAAAAGCAGTAAAAAAGTCATCCCAAACTAAGCCTTAATTAGGCTTTCTTTTTCTTTTTGTTTCTAAAAATTGCTTTCACAATCGCAGTTTAAAAAATGATTTTTCTAAAATAACTTTTTAAAGATAAAATTTTGAGAAGTGATTAAAAGCCAATCTTCCAAACAAATATTATTTTTCACTAACGGCTTTTTTATTAGAAGAAAAAGTCGAAAAAGCACTTTCAAATGGCTTTGTTTGGGACGGAATTTTTTACTGATTCTTAAAACAGCTTTCTGGTACAATTTTTTTTATTTTTGTACTAGAAAGTTGCTTTTAGAAGCTAGAAAAAAAGCCATCACAAATGAAGTCAAAGTCTTAGGTTTCGTTTAGGATATCTTTCTTATTACTTTCTCTGATACAAAATTTTTAGTTCTCAAAAATTTTGTACTGAAAGCTATTTTAAAAAAGCATTAAAAAAACAGCCTCAAACAAAATTATAAGGTTTGTTTGGGAAGCAATAGTAATAAAGTTAACCCAAATATAAATAAAATAAAATAAAAAGAAAAGAACGAATACAAGGAGAGAAATCATAAAGATACTAGAAAAAAGATCTTATAAGCGAAACCAAATAGTGATAGTAGCACCTCTTCCTTTAGAACTTGTGAGTCAAATCTCAAGCTTGAACTCGAATCAAGTTCTAAAGGCGAGCTCTAGCTCAGCTCGTGCTAGTGAAATGAGCTCGAGAGCAGCTCGTGAGCTTCTATGGTCCGGCATTTGCGCGCGCTTCGCCTTTCGCAGTTTAGCATTCTAGCACACTTCGCCTTCTTTGGTCTGGCATTTGCACTCTGCTCGCCAGTTCACTTTTGCACTTCACTAGTTGACCCATGCTTCGCCTTATGCGATTCAGGTTCTGTGGTCCGCAGGTTCGCGCACATTTAATTGAGCCGCTCGACGAGTAATAGAGTTGAGCATCATCTGAATCGAACTAGAACTGAATAATCTAACGGGCTCGAAGTTCTGCTCGAGCTCGAAACTCGATAAGCTCAACTCACGAGCTCATTAACAAGTCAAGTTCGAGCCAGTTCACGAGTCGGCTTGCTCGTTTGCACCCCTAGTGCGTATCATTATTTATTTGTGTCACCAAAAGACAGAGATTGGCAACCTGGCAATCTAGAATAAAATAAAGCTATAGATCATTATCATTTCATAAAGCTTTGGTTAATTAGATCAATCCAATAGTTCAGTTGAACCTTCCAGTTGTGCTTATCCAAAATCTAACTTATTTATCAACATATTATCATCTAAAATTTCTTCCTAAATCCTAAATCCTAAATCTTAAGCTTATTTCAGTGTGAAAGAAGAGATAAATAATAAAATAAAAAAATAAATAAATAATTTTCAAAAGCTAGCTGTAACCAGCACTCAACCTTGTCTCCCACAATGGATTTGGCTTGTATGTCTGTATCTGAGATAATTTATATATGTATATATATATAAATTTAGACATATAAAATTTATTAATTAAGCATGTGAATAACATGCATGCCCAGTGTTCAAATTTGACCAACTGGCTAAAAGATGCCTTCCATTCTTCCAAGATCAAAATTGGCATTATTTTGTTTTATATAGAAAGGGGATCAAAAGTAGACAATCATCCAACTACTTACCATAAAAATTTGCGAAAAAGTAATAGGAAAGTTGCATCCAAACGTAGTTGTGTCAACTTTCTTGAAATCAGAAAGCAAAACTCTAAAAAAGCTACCTCAATTAGGAATTTTTATTAGGTCCGGTGTACTGACGTAGCTCTACGTCCGGAGGCCAATAACATGTCGCCACGTCCTCTTACTTTTTACCGAGCGGCCCGATGACCCGACCCGGACCGGAACCCGGTATTGCTATGTTCATGTATTGCTAGGTATTGCTAGGTATTGCTAGGTATTGCTCGATATTGTTAGGTATTAATTGACAATAACGAGAAATACCGTTCTGTCAAGATCAATACCGAGCAATACCTAGCATTCTAGCAATACCTAGCAAAACTGGGGTATTGCTCGGTATTGCTCTGTATTGCTCAGTATTGCTAGGTATTGGTCTTGACATAATGGTACTTCTCGTTACCGAGCAATAATGATCAATATCCCGGTCTATACAAATCAGCCAATACATAGCAATACCGGGTCCGTGTCCGAGTCGAGTCGTCGGACTGCGCGATAAATAGTAAGAGTACGTGACACTATTTTACTGGCATCCGAATGTAGAGCTATGTCAGGACACCGGACCTAATAAAAATTCCCTCAAATAGACCCTATGTATGAGAAAATTATTAGGTCTGGTCATCGGACCTAAAAATAGGTCCGGACATCCAATTAAAACTTGCCACGTTGACCGCGCTTTGACTGTGCGTTTTTACTACGTTTCGGCTGCGCTTTACCTTTAATTTACCTGCACTTTACGTGTGCGTTTGACACGCTTGACTTAAAATTCCGCAGACACGTGCACATTCCACATGTCAATATTTTATTGGTATCCGGACGTATCTCTACGTCCGGTGACCGACCTAATAATTTTTCCTATGTATGAGACTTCAGCTCAGGTGCTAGCAAAGTCAATTTGATGGCTAAAGTACAAATGCTTCTCAAGGGCTTGAGGCAAGCAATTGTATCTCTTTTGATTCAATATGTACCCTTTTCAGTCTAGAGATCTTAGACTATTAATATCTGTGAGCTATATGCAAGAAGGAAAGTTCCATGTGAGTTAATCATGAAATTTGAAATCTTTTTTTAGGTTTCTTTTTCATCGTATTTTATGGGCGATTTTTAATTGAGAATTTGAAAAGAAATAGTAAGTGATCATATTTTTTTGCATTATCTCACAATTTTATGAGCAGGAATAAAACTTCATTCTATTATAATATATAGTGGTGGATTATATAACTAAAATAAAAGAGTGTAACCCACAGTTGCTTAGCTCGTGTGGGAAAGAACCGGCTGGGCAAAACCTAGGTCCCGAGTTCGATCCCCATGGGCGGCAGCGAAAGCCTTAAGTGTTAGCCCGGACTAATTGGTGTGAGTAGTCTGCTAGGTCGACCGGGGTTTATAACCCGCGAAGCGGGTTGGTTCCTCGTCACAAAAAAAAAAGAGTTCCTCGTAAAAAAAAAAAAAAAAACAGCACGATTAATTGAAGGAAATGTCTCGTGCATTCAAATGAGAGATATATATTATTTTTAAAAAATCGAACAATTATTTTTTAAAAGCTACCATAGATGAGAACCGCTGTTTATAGAAGCAGTTGTCAACCACAGAAATTTTTGACAAATAATAAAAAAGCAATGAGAAAATAATAACTAATCATTTAATCTTTTTTAATCCATAAGTAATCTAAGCAATTATCATGATCACCAGCTAATTATTGACATCTTAAGGGAATATCCATATTTAGGAAGTTGGTGACGGGTTAAAATTTTAAAGATTACTAGGTACTTGCATGACACATCTTGTTCTTTTATATGTCATGATAACTCATTATTTTTTAATTATAATCCATTCAATAGAAATGTGTAAATAAGAAATAATATTATTTGTATATTCCTACAAGAATTCTACAAGTATTATAAGTATTTATATTAGGATATATGATGATATATCTAAGATTTTTTTTTTTTTTAGTGAACTATCTAATAAATATGAGAGTGAATATTTTATAATTCATAATAGAATAAGATAACCCATTGTATCCTATCACAATGAAGCATAAATAAGAAAATCAAACTAAGTACATGTATGCTAATAAGACTAATAAATGTATGAAAATGCTTAAGATATGATAATTCTTTCGAGTAAGGCCCGTTTGGGATGGCTTTTTTACTGCTTCTTAAAGCAGCTTTCGAGTACAAAAATTTTACCACATGTGATAATTTTTGTATAATAAGCGATCTCAAATTAACTTAAAATAGTTGCTCTTAAGTAACTAAGATGGTGGCAAAAATATAATCTCAATGCAATGAAAGAGTATTAATAATGATAACTCTATCACTTAAACACAAGTGCATTCAATGTGTGAATCATTACAATAACATGTAGAGAAAGATCTAATTAATTACTTAAATTATTATAATAAAAATATTAATGTAATGCTAAGTGAGATTATGAAAATTCAGAGATCAATATTTAAAAAATATATTGTGATGATATTGCCATTTAATTATCAAAACTAATAAATTAAATAAAATTAAATGTAAAGTAAATTTAATTATAAAGAAATATGGTATGATTATTGTTTATATGGTTTACCCCAATCTAACCTACGTCCATGCCTAAGCACCCCCTCACAAATAATTATACTATCAATCAGACATTCACCTACACGCAGAGCATTGCACTTTCTTCTTTTATGAAGAAAAGAACACCCTCACAATAATGATAGTTGATGACACCCCTCTAAGCCTGTCACGCCCTGAAATTTTTATTAGGTTCGGTGTCCTGACGTAGCTCTACATTGGGACGCCAGTCAAATGGTGCCACATGCTCTTACTCTTTACCGCGCGGCCCGATGACCCGACCCGAACTGGACCTGGGATTGCTATGTATTGGCTGATTTGTGCAGATTGGGGTATTGCTTGGTATTGCTCGATATTACTCGACAATAACGAGAAATATCATTATGTGAAGACCAATACCTAGCAATACTGAGCGATACCCCGGTTTTGCTAGGTATTGGTATTGCTCGGTATTAGTCTTCACAGATGAATATTTCTTGTTATTGTCAAGCAATACCGAGCAATACCTAGCTCTACGTAGCAATACCTAGCAATACGCGAACATAGCAACCCCGGGTTTCGGTCCAGATCGGGTCGTCGGGCCGCGCGGTAAAAAGTAAGAGCACGTGGCGACATGTTGTTGGCGTCCGAACGTAGAGCTACGTCAGGACACCGGACCTAATAAAAATTTCACGCCCTGTGATTTAAAATGAAATCATTTCTTTCTTTTTCCTTTTTCCTTGATTTATTATATTTTCATCTCATTTGTTTACAACCAGATCAATTTGATATACATATTTGATTGAATGTATTAAAAAAATGTAAACAACAGAAAAAAAAAATATAATTCAAATTACTACAATTAATATTTACATTCTACATCTAAAGTCCTACAATCATATATACAATAACCACATATGCTATAAGAGAGTACACATAAACTATAGTAACTAAAAGAAAACTATACTAATATCACTGCCTAGCCTCAAGCTAAAGGCTTTTTATCTTAATCTGAAATCATATAAAATCACGTTATGAGTACACAAGCCTAGCCAATAACTAAAATCTTACTACTGAGATCAATGCAAGGCAAAAGAGAAACAATATGTTTTAAATCATGTAAGAAAATCTATGAATCAATATATGTTATATATACTTTTAACCTATATCAATCAATCATTCTTATTATCTTTATCATTGAATTAGTTTTATTCAATCATATTATTTAATCATTCTCATCAGTTTATCAGTTATATAATATATAGTTATGCAGTAATATCAGTATATACATTTAGTAATAATAAGCAATAACAAAAATTAATATTCATATAATATCGAAATTAGTATTAGTAATAAATAATTAGTATCAGTAATCAATAATAGCCATCATATCATATTCTTATGAATCACATCTTCAATGCACAACTTAGCTCTTGTTCAACTAGGTGACAATCACATATACTAGGATATGATAATCACACATATTAGAATTGTAACTTTTTCGCTCGCCAATTTGGAATTAGTTACTAATCTTAATTGGCAAGTTTCATGAAAAACATTATCAAATTTTTAAGTTAAAATTCCACCTACATTAAATTTATGCATTAACATTCATCATTTTAAAAAAACGGATATAATCTTCATTTGGGACAACTTTATTAATGTTTTGCTTTTCAAACCACGACTATAATTTCGGTTAAGCCACTGCATTTTTTATGCTTTTAAAAAAAAAATTTATATTAAGAAGCGGCTTTCTAAAACAGCTTACAAAATTATTTTCTCTATTATAACTTTATAAAGCTGAATGAAAACTATCCCAAATGAAATCAGTTTTCTATGTTAATTTAAGCACTTATCAGAGCTCTGATATGACAAATTTTAAAATTAACCAATTTTAATGTAAAGCTATTCAATTTCTTCTTCTTTTTTTTAAAATTTTTTTACCTAAATAATAAGATATTGCATAAAATTCTGCCACTACAAAAGAAATAAAAAAAAAAATCCAACCAAAGAGCACTGTAATCAAAACTATTCCCCCAATGATATAAAGTCCTGTGTTGCATAATTGCCCGCATTCATGCCTTGATTCCATTAAAAGGTGGGAATATTGCTGTACAGACATTATTAAAAGGCCTCTTAATTGGTCTCCTAACTTAGTGCTTTCAGCAGCAGGAGAGCCAATCAAACACAGGCTTAAAGATTACAGCACGATTATATGCGGATTAGGGAGGAATAGGAGTGTATTAACAATGCTAAAGCTTGTTCGTGAATGGATAATAAAAGAATTATCCTACGTAAGAGCTGGACCGCCAAAGAATCAAAGCATAATCTCTTTGTATTAAGTTAATGATTTTTTTAATAAACATGCTGTTGCTGTTGCTGCTGCTTCGTTGGCTCACTTCTTGTCTTGGAAAGAGGCAGCAAATAATGGTTATAAGCTTATTACTAAGGATATATTTTTCTATTGCCGACAAATTTATACTATCATGATAATTAAGCAAAAAAAATGGAGCTTTTTATGTGTTCCATCACTTGAAGATGAACTGAAGGTAGTGTATTGTGATTGGGTTCACACTGCATGCCTTTAATTTGTTTCAATTTCAACCTTTGTTCTTTGATATAACGATTGATTCAACTATTAATTAATCCTACTTAAGAGCTTAATAAACTTGATGTTTTTTTTTTAATTTGGTTGGGATCTTGTAGAGCAATGGAGAAGATGAAGAGGGGCCTCCTTTTTTTGAGAAATTATTCTGTGGTGTCACTGAACCGTGTCCAGAGGCGTGACATCGTCATGTAATTTTTTTGTTGTGTACCGCTGCTATGTATCAGGAGACGTGGCAAGTTTTGATTCATCTCTGGACTGTTCAGTGACCGCACTGAATAATTTATCCCTTTCTTTGATGTCTTAAAGAAGCAACCAATGGAAAGAGAAATAATAAAGTAAAGTTAGTGCTAATTAAGCAAGGTGGTCTTTGTGCCTTTTTGTTATGCAAATTATAGAGATGTGATATTTTCACTAATCAGTTTTTTTTATAAATTATTTTTCTGACATTTTTTTTTTTTTTGAAATACAGTGTTATTATACATCAAATAAAAGCTTTATAGTATTCAGTATCATAATTTGTTTTAATAATCAATGCAATATGATTGTTTTTGGAATTTGTCTTATATATATAATTATTCTTTCTAAGTCTTTCTTTGAAAGCAATAAAGATTTATTATATTTGATATATTCTCAAAAATTATTTTGATCAAGCACGAATCTCGAAGCACAATTGAACCCAAAACTTCAAAAATTAAATCCGGGAGCACCCGAACTCCGATTTCAACGAGCTTATAGTCAAACTGAGCATCTCGGAAATACGAACTCAACGACACCAAATTCAACTCAATCCAAGCCCAAATCAAGTGCCCAAAGTGCTGTTGGAAAGCTCGAACCACAATTTGAGTTACCAAACGGTCTCTGATTTTAACGAGCTTATAGTCGAATCGAACGGCTCGACGAGACAAATCTAACGAGCCCAAGATTCCTGAAATCCAACATCACTAAGACCTTCAAATGTCTGACGAAGGGTACACAATCAAAGGATTCAATATCAGCCGTCCATTCAGCCACTCCCTATTTGCCCCTTATTTCACACCTATTTACGGGTCATGCCACTCCAGAAAAACTATAAATAGATTCCTCATTTGTCATAAGAGGGACCCAAGAAAGAAGAAGAAGAGAAGAAGAAGAGAAGAAGAGAAGAGAAGGAGAGGAGAGATTAGCTCCTCATCGATCACCGTCGGAGTTATTTCCGTCATCAGAATGACACCAGAATTCTGCCAGACGCCCGAGTGACGCCAGGACCTTACTTGACACCGAAACTCAATACTACTTCCGAACGACATCTGAGTTTGGCCCAGTTTTCTTAGTAACGTCGGAACTCTGTTCGACTTTGTAACTGAATTTCATTGTAATCTGATCGTCCTAACTTATTGGACGAATAAGCCTCTTGTATCTCAAACTCCACTAGTGGAACTTTTCAACTGGGCATGGCCCCGTGATTTTTTGCTTTCCAGGATTTTCCACGCAAAAATCCTGGTGATCTTTTATCTTTTGTTTGTGTGTGCTAGATATTCGTACAACGCTCAGACGAAAATTTCTAACTCTACCGCCGCGTATATTCTAGCTTGCAACAATATTCTTCTTCATACGCATTTAAATTTTTTGCTATTCTTCTTGCAAAACCATATTCAAAGAATTGAGTTATATAGCAACTATTTTTGATATATTCTCATCAAGTAATATCTATAGGGCAAGATACAACATCTACACAAAAGGATGCCCGACTACAAACAATGTATATAAATAGGGGTCTATTGACATATGAGGAGAAATTTGAATATTGCATTCTAACTCCATAATACTGATACACTTAAATTTACATCTTCAATCTAAAATTTACATATCTACCTAAAACTTTCACGAAAAAGATGAAGATATCAAGGGGCTAGAGAGAGCAATTAGTAGAACTTTTTTTCCAAACTAAATCTCTTGTAACTCTTCTTTGTAGAACTGGTTATTTGTAACTCTTTAAAAAAATTTATATATTTGTACATATGCATATATATGACTTCTTAAGTATTTAACAGGTAGATGATCGGTTAAAATATATGAAATCGCATCTTGTGGACCTCAGCAATGAATACTCACATAGGGTTTGCCAACCCCAACTCAAAAAAATATCCAAGAAGGAGTCGCGCCTCAAGGAAATGTTACATATCACTCAGGTTAGGACTCCACAGTCAATGAGAAGCATACACTCAAAGCTAATCGTCGTCACCTCAGGGTGAAAGTCATCAATTAAATCCATGCATCATCCTAACTACATGTAAGCATCTTCCTGAGAAGATTCAAGCTCACTTGGTTGGCAATGGAGTACATTACCTTCGAAATTTAAGCAATTTCACCCCTCACATCAAAGCAATTTAAAGAATCTATCCAAAAGGTCACCAATAACTTCAAATGACTCATCAACAACGGTACTCTCGATTCCACCCTCATCAACATACTCTCCTTTGCACTCACCGTGAGTACAACACAATGAGACTTGCGTCGAGGCTTAAGAAGTTGATCCAAAAAGATGAAATCTTTATAGAGCCTATCAAATCATGACACGTGTCCAGGGCAAATCACTCTAGAGGCATTTACTATCGTACATTTTTATGTAGTCTTTCATATAACCCTCGGATTCATCTAAATTAAGGATGAAGACGCACAATTTGGATCTGTTGACACTTCATAAAAAAGATTATTAAGCTAGTGATAATCTTGTTCTTCTCTTTTCATACTTACCATATGTTATTGATCCTAACCTTCTTAGCTTGTCTGCTTCTAAGGTCATATCCAATAGAGTTACATAATAAAAAATTATTCCACTCAATTTATTATGATCAAGACATTCAATCAAATAAAGAAATCCTCTTCACCAACCATATTATATCCCAAAGTAAACAGAGCTGTATCGATATCAAAATGATGGTTTGCTTTGAGAAAATTAACGGCCAATCACTTGTTGAATATTTGCCCACAATGCTGCAAAGGAATTGGCCTCCCTCAGTTAGTGCTTTTATTGGCAAAGAAAGCCAATAAAGCAAAGGCTCAAAGATTTGCTACGCAATAATATTGATGAGAATCTGTATATGATCCTAACGCAAAAGTTTATACCTAAAAGATCCGAGCCTAATGCAAAACTTTATCTTTATTATTATTGCAATAGTCCGGTTTAAATTTAAAATGCTTATCTTTAAACTCTTGTTTAGGGGTGTCAATATTTGACACAATCCAAAAATCTGACTCGAACCCGACCAGAAAATTCTAGGTTAAGGTCAACCTGTTTGTGAAATGGGTTGGGTTCGGGTTCAACAAACCGATCCATTTTGAAAATTGGGTCGGGTTAGGGTTGACCCGGAAACCCGTAATGATCCACTGACCACGTCTGCCTGCATCTGTTACCTGTCGTGTTCCGCGAGTCTGCTCGCGCCTGCTGCCCTAGTGTCTGTCACGTCTCTTCGCTCGAGTGCCCATCGCGTATGTTGTATGCTAGCTGCCACGCTGTTTCCAGCGCTATCGTGCCACTAGCGGCTTTGCCGAGCCGCTGCAGCTGTTGTTGTGTTGTCGTGTCCGCGGGTCGGGTAGAGTCAACCCGTTAACGCGCGTTGGTCGGGTATGTATTGAAATATCTAACCCGTTTGTAAAAATGAATCAGGTTCGAGTATGACCACGTAGTGTCCGATCAATTATGAATTTAAACTAAACCTGATCGGTGACCCAATTTTGAGAGCCCTACTCTTATTATTAATATATAGGAAAAGGGAAGTCGGGTGTGGGTGGCCTGAAAAACTGCTGTGCGTGTCGTGGGCTGCTTGGATTCTATTGAAAAATGAGATGGGAGAAAATGAGAAATTAGAGAGAGGGAGAGAGGGAGAGAGGGAGAAAGAAATAATAAAAGAAAAAAGAAAAAGATCTCGTTTGGATTTTTTTAAAAATTTTTTAATTTATTTTTATTTTTATTTTGATTCGTTTGGATTACTTGTTTATGTCTCAAGACTTATTTTAAGTTTGGGAAAATTAGATTTCTGCTTGATCACGGTGCTATTAGAAATTCATATATTTTTAGGGTTTTTTTTGGGGCGATTTTTTGCTATATAGTTTTTCAAATTATTGTTAAGCTTCATTTGGGATAGGGGTGTCAAAATTGATCATTGGGTCGGATTAGGGTCCAACCCGAAAATTGACCCACTCTTAGTTAATCCGTCCCAAACTCAACCCGCCTATAAAAACGGGTTGGGAATTTGAAACCGAACCAGACCTGGTTCAGATTCAGTCGGGTATGTATTGAAATATCTAACCCGTTTGTAAAAATGAATCAGGTTCGAGTATGACCACGTAGTGTCCGATCAATTATGAATTTAAACTAAACCTGATCGGTGACCCAATTTTGAGAGCCCTACTCTTATTATTAATATATAGGAAAAGGGAAGTCGGGTGTGGGTGGCCTGAAAAACTGCTGTGCGTGTCGTGGGCTGCTTGGATTCTATTGGAAAATAAGTAACGGAGATGAGAGAAAATGAGAAATTAGAGAAAAGGGGAGAGGGCGAGAGAGAGAAAGAAATAAGAAAAGAAAAAGGAACTCGTTTGGATTTTTTTTTTTGACTCGTTTGGATTACTTGTTTATGACTCAAGACTTATTTTAAGTTTGGGAGAATTAGATTTCTGCTTGATCACGGTGCTATAGAAATTCATATATTTTTTAGGGTTTTTTTGGGCGATTTTTTGCTATATAGTTTTTCAAATTATTGTTAAACTTCCTTTGAGATAGGGGTGTCAAAATTGGTCATTGGGTCGGGTTCGGGTCCAACCCGAACCCGACTTGCTCTTAGTTAATCCGACCCGATTCAACCCATCTATAAAAACGGGTTGGGAATTTCAAATCGAACCGACCTGGTTCAGATTCAATCAACTTGAAATGACCCGCAACCCAAAATGGCGGGATGAGGCAAGCTTTTGCACTTGAATAATTATTTTAAGTTTGGGATAACTTTCTTACTATTTTGTAAAGCATTTTTTAGTACATTTTTGTACTTTGAATGTTTAAGTAGAAAGTAGTAAGAAAGTTATCTCAAACAAAACCTTAGATATATTTGATCATTACTTTCTAGAAATTTTGCTATAAGAAATTATTTTTTAGAACAACATATGTGAGAACACTACAAGAAAAATGACTTCTTTTGACAACCATTTTTCACAAAAAATTGGTATTTGTCGCAGATTTATAACGGAAAATTTTCCGTTGGCAAAACGCGAGTTGGAAAATAGACACGACAAAAAAGAATTAGCAATAATTTGTCAGCAATTATCAGCAATAAAACGCAAGTCGCGACAACGTTCACGTTAGCTGAAGACAACAGCCAAAAACCGTGTGGTCCACATCTCGAGAACAGGCATAACCGTAGAATCATGGGTCCGAGTGGGCCCAGGGTTTTGTAAACGGGTCATTTTCGGGTTTCTGGTCAACCCAAATCCAAATCGGTTTTTGAAATGGGTCAACTTTCTGAACTCGAACTTGACCAATATATTAAACGAGTTGAACCAAACCTAAAATTTTTCGGATTGAGTTTAAGGACGTGTCAAATATTAACGCTCCTATTTCGTAGAATTTTATAGGACATTTCTAGTTTTTTTTATTTATATGATTGACTTTGGGTTCCTTCTTGGGACAATAATGAAAGAGCTCAATCGAGTAATTACTTTTACTGTGAAAGGAGCTCTTTGTGCAACTTTATAAGATCCCTATTTGATCACATTTTTTGACGTCACTCATCTTCTTCTTTGATATAAGTTTTACTTTTCGCAGGTGCTTTGCACTATAGAACATCACAGTAACGTTGGAGATAACTTTTATTTATTTTATTTTTAAAAAATTATCACAATTATATTTATCTATAATTTCTTAAGAAAATTTATGTAACAAAAAAATAATCTTTTACAATCATATATATTATAATATGAAAGCTAAAAAAAAAATTATATATTATTTTTTCAATAGAGAAATTTACTGCACTCAAAAATTTATATTTTTTGAATGATTTTATAGCTATTTTTACAAATAGCTGCAGTCATGTAAAATGAAACCATAATCAAGCCGTTCGAAGCACGATTATGCTGCATCGAAAACATGATGAAGCTATTTTGAGGATCATATACTTTTAAGATTAAGGCTTCGTTTGGGACGGCTTTCTTACTGTTTCCTGAATTAACTTTTTAGTACAAAAATTATAATTTTTGTATTAGAAAGCAGTTTTAAGAAGTAGTAAGAAAGCCGTCCCAAATGAAATCTTAGGCTTCGCATGGGACGGCTTTCTTATAGTTTTTTAGTAAAAAATTAAAAATTTTATACTAAAAAGCTGCTTTAAGAAGTAGTAAAAAAGCCCTCCCAAACGAAGCCTCATGCTTTCGTTCGTTTAGGATTGCTTTCTTATTTTTTCTAAAGCAGTTTTTTAACATAAAAAATTTTAATTCAAGAAATTTTTATACCAAAAAGCTGCTTTAAAAGCAGTTTGAAAACCATCCCAAGTATTTATTTTATGATGTTATTAGGTATATTTTAATTAAAAAATCTTTTTATATCCCCCTTCTTCTTGCTAAAGGATCAGATCTTCCATCTTTTGTGACCATAGATCATTGCTTCGACCAAATAAAAGAAAATCCAATATCTTCTTATTATAATTTTAGAAGTTCACTTCTACATCAATAAAAAAAAAAGAAGATATTCATTCCTAACAAATCATTCCTGAAGTAGAAAAATTTCATTACAGGACAGTCCTTCCCAAAGAACTTGTTCAACTTTGGTGATCATCCGCACCATTAGAGAACCTTTTTCTTTCAGAACAAGGAGATAATTTTAGATAAACTAGCAACAAGACAAAGCCTGCAAGGTTTCAACTTTATTTCATGTGCTGAAAGGAGGAGCCAACTCTTTTCCTCAAGAAAAAAACTACATTGCTGTCAACTTTTAGGCCTTTCTGGTCTACCAGTAGAGGGACAAGAATGACACAATGAAAGTGATCGATGGCCGTCCATTCAACACAGCCATGGTAGAGATAAGGGACCATAATGAGATGAGGTTGCCCTAAAGGGAGATGTGTGGCCCTCCATGAGATTTTTATCGATGCTTAGTTTGGTTGGTGGGTGAGTACGGTTCTCCTTAAGCGTCATCGCCTCTTAAGTGAGGCCCAATAATCAAGTGCGGATCAGGAGATTTCTGGGGTGGATGCCTCTTCTAGGTCAGCCAATGATTAGTCATGCCGTCAAGTACCCTTTCGTGAGTGGCAGCGGATGGATTCCCCGTTCTCAAAAATAAATAAATAAATGTGTGCATTCATTGAGCATCTGACTTCAACTTTGTGGGAAGGAACTCATGCTAGAACTCTGCATTATTTTAAGTAGATATTAGGTTGTCAATTTGGGTATCGGTCCGGTTTTAGTTTGACTCAAAATTGACTTGACTTGAAGCTGCATAAATCATATTGGATTCGTTTATTATCGGGTCGATACATTGGACTGGTCTTACTAGCATTAAATTAGTGTAATATCAGCATAATATACCTAACTGATTTATTATATAGGCTATGTTATGTTTCCTGTCAAACCAGTCGTATTAGCTCGAGCATGACCCATATGATAGTTATCAACATTGTTATAGATCCCATAAGAAAATATACTATAGCTTCGTTTAGGATGGCTGTCTTACTGCTTCTTAAAGCGGTTTTTTAGTAAAAAATAAAAAATTTTATAATAAAAATCTGCTTTAAGAAATAGTAAGAAAATTGTCTCAAATAAAATCTATGTAAAATTAGTGATAATTTGACCGTCATGATAAATTCAGTGCAATGATTGAAAATGGGGCTGGGAAACCCCTACTAGAAATTTGGGATTTGGTACTAAACTTCTCTTTAATCAATAATAAAATTAATCTACATTATCCACAACTGTGTGAACATATATAAAATTTGTATTTTTTTTTTGTTGGTCTATTATTTTATTTTCTATACTTACATAAGATCCACATATTTCTAATAATTATTTCATATATATTGAGTCAACCAAATTTAATCATATATTAAATAGGTTTTTTTCCTAAATGCTAATGGGTTTGATTTAGGTTCTAAGATCATCTCCAACCGAACTGCTCACGCTGATTTGACGTCCACCATTAGCTCCACCTGATACCATTTTTTTTAATTAAAAAAATTAAGTTAAAAATTATAGATTATTAAGTGTAGGTTTTTAATTTTTAATAATTAAAAATTAAAAACTTATAAATACATTATCTTTTATATAATTAATTTTTTTACTTTTGGTTATTCATTTTATTTTTTAAAATATTTTTTTATTTATAAATACATTATGTAATTTATGAGTTCGTAAATTTTATTTTATTTATTAAATACTTATTTTAGTAAGATTTATTTTTGTTAAAAAAATGTAAACCTAATTTGAAAAATTGATAAATATAAAATTATGATTAAAAAAATATAAAAAATGAGAAAGAATATACACAAAAATTTTTTTTTAGTTTTAAAAAATAGAATTCGGTTGAAGAAGAGTTACTGTATTTTAGAGTGTTACTACATTTTGGAGCGAAAAATGAGTTTTTCGACTGGAGGTGGCCTAACTAGTTCTAATCTAATTCTAATTTGTTCTATTTATCATGCATGTCAAAACACTAGAATTGAATCCAATTTACATTATTTATGCATCAATCACAACTTATGTCAATTATTTTGGCACATATGCTTCAATTCAATGAAGGAAAATCATCTTTGCCCAGCACTATTCTCTTTAAAAAGAGTGTTGCTTGCATTAGGAAGATTAAGATTTTGTTTGGGGCAGTTTTTTGTTGCTTCTTAAAGCAACTTTTTAGTATCAAACATAAAAATTTTGTGCTAAAAAAAACTTAAAACAATAGTAAAAAAGCCATCCAAATGAAGCCCAACTCATCTAATTAGAAGTGTCAATTTCGGGTCACGGGTCGGGTTCGGGTCGAACCCGAAACTGACCCGGCACTATTCGGGTCAACCCGAACCCGACCCGCTTCGGGTCCGGGTCAACCCGATAAAACCCGAATGACCCGTTTCCAACAAAAAAATAGCTAATTTTCGGATCAAAATGGGTCAATCTCCTCTTTTCGGGTCAATCTCGGGTTGTCGGGTCAAAATCGGGTCACTTTCGGGTCAATTTCGGATCAAAAGGTTAACCCGAACCCGACCCGATTTTTGAAACTGGTCAAAATGCTGAACCCGAACCCGACCCGTTTCGGATTCGGGTTGACCCTAACCCGAAATTTTCGGATCATGTTCAAGTTGAATTTTCAGATCGTGTCAAATATTAATACCCCTACATCTAATAATAGAGGCAGGATAATTTTTTATGGAAGCTAGTGCTTCCTTCCATGACATGACAGTATGAGGCTCATATAATGGAGAACACCATGGATAGTTGCTACTTTTATGCTCTCAAATGTTCCTCGTGTGTGGTCACAATGATGCCATGCTTTTGAATTTGTTTTTTTAATTATATTTTGGGTGGAATCTGCCCTGCATTATGGGAGGGCAATAACTTTGAGCCTCATAGCTTTAGGCTCCATGTACTTTTATTTTATTTTATTTAGGTGTGGGAGGTGGGAGCTTCTTTTTTTTGGATTGTTTGGAGAGTGATTCGAATCACAGGCTTAGTATTATGTACTTTTTTAAGGGGTGGAGGAGTAGGTGTTTTTGAGATTAATTATTTTGTGCGAACATCGGATGTCATCGGGAGTCAAATCAGAGCATGCTATGTCATCTCCTTATTGTGTATCATGACTCTGTACTATGTGACGTGACGCGCTCAGATTCGCCTCTAGACACAGAATTATGTTCGATGTCCGCACATAATAATTTCTCATTTTTTGAAAAATTTAGAGAGTGATTTCTATCATCACCAGTTGGGTGGTTGATGTAAGAGCATCTGTTTAGAGGTGGTTGTCAAGAGAAAAGACAATAATATATTCAAACCAATTCAATTCAATGGTTAAGATGTTCAGCTCCCATCAACTAACACTGTGAAGGAGAATGTTAAGTTATGGAGCTCAATTTTTTTATTACAACTGACTGCACTAAATAAATTTAAGTTTCATTTGGGATGACTTTTTTACTGTTTTTTAAATAAACTTTTTAGTACAAAAAATTTAATTTTTATATTAAAAAATTATTTTAAGAAGCAGTAAGAAAGTCATCCCAAACGAAGCCTTAGTCATAGGTCAACTTTACAAAGAGAGAGGGCGGTGTATTATGCATCTCTGAGACATTAGGGTTATAATGTTTCACAATCAATCATAGCAAAACGAGCATATATGTGAAAAGGTTGGAGTAGCTCCAGTGGAAGATAAGATTAGAGAAAGTCGTCTTAGATGGTTTGATCACATAAAATGGTGACCTTCAATGACCCGGTTAGAAAAGTAGATGTATTAGATTTGGCTTATATTAAGAAAAGTAGAGGTAGGCCTAAAAAGATTTGGTTATGAAATATTAGAAATGACCTTTACTTTTTAGATTTAAATGAGAATTTGATTCTTAACATGACACAATAGAGAAAAAGGATTCATGTAGCCTACCCCACTTAGTGGGATAAATGTTTGATGTTGTTGCTGTTATAATCATAATGAAATTATAACGGTGGCTATAGGACATAACTATAAATTGAATAAATCTGTATAAAATTCTAATGTAACACGTTCTTGTTTCCTGTGATTGCATAAATTTCATTTATTTTCCAATGCAGGTTGTAATGACTTCAACAGAATAAATTACTGACACTGGGAATACTAAAAGTAGCATAGTAGGAATCCATAATTCAAAGCAAAATCTATGTTGAATTCAATAAAAAAATGTGAAATACCTGTGCAGGAGAAATCTGTCGAGAGAACTGTAATGCTTTACTTGCATCAACCAAACAGCTTATCTTTGTTCAATTCAAAAGCTCCAGCGACTTTGGGGTAAAGGTCCGGCCTTGTATATTAAGTCTGATATAGTTGATCGTCGGAAGATGATACCTGCAAGAAGGATTTGGATTTTCTCAATCCAGGGAAGAAGAGAAAGAAAAGCTCAAAGGCTTCAAAGACTAGTATATTTCATTCAATACCTTTCCTATTACAAAACCTCCTATTTATAAAGCAAAAGGAGAATTCTAGAAGCTCATGCTAATAAACTTAGATAAGATGTCCTAGGGAACACCATAAGCATAAGATGCACCGCATCATTCTCCCCTAGCGAAAAAAAGGCTCGACTCCGTCGAGACGCATTATTGACAAAGAAGGCAGATTCCCGGATCGAAGACTTTGAATGCGGGTTTTAAAATTACCACATGAAGAGGCTTACAAAATTGAGCATCAGCCACAGTTATTGAAACATTATGATCTTTTAAGCTCTTTGCATAGATTTCTTCCTTCCTTGGATGAGAGCCATCATCCGCAACAAACTCATGAATTTTTCCATTCAGTTCCATCGTAGTGCAACCAGGATTTGTTTGAATTTCTCTCTTTTTCTTCCTTACATCAGCGACCTTATTCCAATGACCTGCAGAAGCATAGATATTGAGTAAAAAGACATAATCCCCAGCTTGCTGAGCTTTCAACTCAATCAGGTGCTCAATAACACGTTCACCGAGCCCAACATATTTATGGATTCTACAAGCCCCAAGCAAAGTCCTCCAAATTGTAGCATCTGGAAGAACTATCATTTCATTGACTACAAAATTGTAGGCACGATCAAGCAAGCCAGCACGGCCTAAAAGATTGACCATACATCCGTAATGACAAACATTAGGAGTAAATCCATAATCAAACCTCATCAAGTCAAATAGACTAATCCCTTCATCAACTAACCCACTGTGACTGCAAGCTGAGAGAGTCCCAGTAAACGCTTGTTCATCAGGAGCAACACCCTCCCTCTGCATCTCTTTGAAAGCATTGATAGCTTCTCTTCCACAGCCGTTCATTGCCAGCCCTGAAATTATTGAACTCCAAGTAACAACATTCTTCTCAGATGTATCACAGAACACTCTATAAGCCTTCTCCATAGATCCACTCCTTGAGTACATTACAAATAGAGAATTCCTAATCTTGAGAAGGTTTCCATATCCATGTTCCTCAACATATCTATGCACGCGCTCACCAAAATTAAGAGAGCCCAAGTGGGCACATGCCTGAAGCAGGAGCAAGCAAGTAATCTCGTCAGGCTCCAACCCATATTCTGGGCTCAGCAATGCATCCTTCGTTCGGTTACCAAAGTCACATATCTTTAGCCTTGGTACAATACTATCATCCAATGATGTGTTTTCTAACTTGAGATCCTTGGGGCATATTTGCATGAACTGACAGTAGCTGACTCCTGAAATAAGTTGTTGAAAGAAGAATCTTGCCTCGTCTTCAATGAACCTCCTTGCATTTCAAATTATCTCAAACAACTCACCTCCTATAGCATATTCCATCACTATTGCCAGATGTGTACACGTCAAAAAGACCTCAACTGGAACTTTATCAAGTTTCTGCACAATCTCCTCTAGCCTCTTGAAATTTGGGTTGAATCCTTTAGCGTCATTTCGTCGAACAGTTTGGATGCATTGCACTGAATCAACTTTTTCAGCAGCATTTAAATCTGGTATTTCCACAATCGTTACCTCAATGTCGGCCAACGCCGTCGGGTTCGCCGGAATTGTGTCATTGCCGCCGACGATGGAGGCTGGGTCGCCCTTTTGTGCGTAAGAGGACGGCATGAGAGAGCGAAGCAGAGCAGGGTACTCGTTCAATTTCTTCCGCCGGCTGCGTTCAACGTAGCGATCACTTCGCTGCACCGATCCCGCTCTACAGACTAGTTGTAAATGTACTTCGCAACACCAATCCACGTTTGA